>NW_006400141.1:1338291-1345552 GCF_000299155.1 Elephantulus edwardii
AGAGCGGAGTTTAGGGCTGTTGTACATAGGGTCGCTATGAGTCGCAGGCGACTCGACGGCACATAACAACAACAACAACAGTTTTGGTATTAGGGTTATGCTTGCTTTATAGAGTGATTCTGGGAGTGTTCCTTCTTTTTCAATTTTTTTAAATAGTTTCAGTAGAATTCGTAATAGACCCTCTCTGAATGTTTGGTAGAACTCAGCTGGGAAACCATCTAGTCTAGGACTTTTCTTATGGGGAAGTCTTTTTTTTATTAATTTTAATGAAAGTTTACAGAGATGGGGAAGTCTTTACATGACCTTTTCAATTTCTCCTTTTGTGATGGGTCTGTTAAAGTGTTCATTATCTGTCTTTGTCAATATGAGTAGGGCATGAGTTTCAAGGAATTTGTCCATTTCCTCTAGGTTTTCAAATTTATCAGAGTGTAGCTTTTCATAGTATCTTTATATTATAGAGTTAATTTCCTCTGATTCTGTTGTGATGTCAGCTCTGTCATTTCTTAATTATCTGTGCCTTCCCTTTTTTATCTTTTGTTAAGTTTGCCAGTGGTTAGTCAATTTCATTGACTCTTTTTTAAAACAATCTCTTGGTCTTATTGATGGCTTCAACTGTTTTTTGTTTTCGATCTCTTTTATTTCAGCTCTTGTCCTTATAATTTCTTCTAGAGTCTTTAGGATTAGATTATTGTTCTTTTTCTAGATGATGATGAAGGTGTTGAGTTAGATCATTATTGATTTTTCTTCTTTCTTCCTGTTTTATGGGTGTGCCTACTGCTATGAATTGCCCCCCTGAGGATTGCCTTAGCTGTATCCCAGGGGGTTTGGTGTGTTGTACTTTCATCTTCATTTGTTTCAAGGAACTTTTTCGTTTCATTCTTTATTTCTTTTATAACCCAATCATGTTCTAGCAAAGAGTTATTTAGCTTCCACATGGATGATTTTGTAGACTTTATGCTCCTGTAGTTAATTTATAGCTTTATGACCTTGTAATCTGAGAAGATACTTTTTATTATTTCAAGGTTTTTTAATTTACTGAGGCTTGCTTTGTGTTCCAATATGTGATTGCTTCTGGAGAACATATCATGTGTACCTAGGAAGAAAGTGAATTGAGTTTTATTTGGGTGCAGTTCCCTGAAAACATCCACAAGATCAAGTTGGCTGATTGTGTAGTTCATGGCTTCTTCATCTTTGTTAAGTTTCTTTTGGGTTGACCTATCCTTTGGTGATAGTAGTGTATTGCAATCTCCTACCACTATTGTGGTGCTGTCTACTTCAGTTCTGTTAACCATTGTTTTGTGTATTTTGCAGGTCTATCATTTGGTGCATAAACATTGACCAAGGTTATATCTTTTTTATCTATTGTGCCTTTAATCAGTACGTAATGTCTTTCCTTATATTTAATGGTAGTTTTAATTCTGATGTCTATTTTATCAGAGATTAATATTGCCACTCCTGCCTTCTTCAGGTTTCCATTTGCTTATTTGTTTGTTTTTTTCTAGCCTTTGACTTAGAGTCTGACTTTTTCTTCTTTTTTTATATGTGTCTCCTGTAGGCAACATATTGATGGGCTCTGTGTGTGTGTGTGTGTGTGTGTGTGTGTGTGTGTTTTAATCCTTTCTGCAACTCTTCTTCACTTAATTGGTGCATTTAGTCCATTCCCATTAAGTGTGATTATTTTCAGGCCAGGTTTTACTTTTGCCATTTTGCCATGTTTCTTTTTCTATTGTTTCTGGTTAGTATGGACCATGAGCTTTCCTTTGGCATCTCTATGTGAGGGACTTCACTTAAAATTTCTTGTAGTTTTGGTCTTATTTTCACAAATTCCTTAAATGTCCTTCTGTTCTGCAAAGGATTTAATTTCATCTTCATATTTGACGGAGAGCTTTGCTGGGTACAGGATCCTTGTTGTTTTCTTTCAACTTTCTGTATTTGTCATCTCACTGTCTTCTAGCTCGCATGGTTTCTGTTAAAAAATCATAACTTAATCTAATTGTTTCCCATTTGTAGGTGACTCTGTTTTTCTCATGCTGCTTTCAGAATTCTATCCTTATCATTTAATTTGGATAATTTGACTATGATATGTCTTGATGCTTTTCTTTTTGCGTCTAGTCTATTTAGTGTTCACTGTACTTCTTGAATGTGGATTTCCTAATTCTTCAAAACACCTGGGAAGTTTTCCTCTACTACTTCTTCCACAATTTTCTCAGTGATTTCCCTGTCACTCCCCTGTTCTGGAATTCCAGTCATACATATGTTATTCTATTTGATGTCATCCCACATAATTCTAATGGTTTCTTCATTTTCTATACATCTCATCTCTGATTTTTCATCTAGTCTGTTTTCAGTAAGGCTCTTTCCGCTAACTCACTGACACTCTGTTCTTTCAGTTTACTTTTTTGTGCTATAAGCATGTTGGACACTGCTGCCATTTCAGTCTTTATATTCTGGATTGCATTTTTGTGCTTTTTTGTTATTTCTATTACTGTGTTGGCTGTAACCTCTTTGTCTTGTGATTTTTTTTAAGTTTTTACACCTCTTTACCTATTCTATCAATTCTTTCTTCCAATTTTGTATTTTCTTCCATTGTTGTTAAAATTGCTCCTCATCAATATCCTTATTCTATAATGTTGTCTCTGAGGTATTCGTCTTCTTAATTATTTCTCCCTTCATTTTCTTCCACACCTGTTCAAGTTGCTGCTCATCAATATATTTCCTCTGGACTATTATTTCTGGGTTGTTTGCTTTTTTAATTGTTTCTTCCATTGTTTGCATCTTCTTCTGTAGCTAGTTAATTGACTGGAACAGGTCTATGGCTTCTGATGATATGTGGTGGCTTCTGATCCAAGCATAGGTTTTACATACTAGTAGCAATAGTTATTTTTCTAGAAATTTTTTAATCCTATATTATCTGAAAATATCTATTCTATCTCTTTATTTTTATTTTTAATGTTTTCATTTTTGCCCTTTGTGTTGACCAAATTTTCACAACAATGTTGGAATAGTTGTAATTCAGCTATCCTTATTTATAACTTCTATTTCTTTATTTTATTAATTGTAATGAACATTTACAGAGATTTTGGATTTCCATTCATTCATTGTTGCACTTTTCTCCCTGTGCAGTCCTTCCGCCCCCCCGCAGTTTGCTCCTCTCTTTGAAAAGTAAAAGAAAAATTCCTTCTTTGGATAACTTTTAATTATTTTTTGCTCTCCTCAACCCACTCCCACTTCTAGCCCTCTTTTCCCCTCTCTCTCACTTTATACCCAATAATAGACATTAAAATAATACAGAGGTATAATCGTTATTCCTGATAGTATTTGAAATATTTCAAATGTTTCAAAATTAAATTTTATACTTGTAAACAAATATTATTCTGAAGTGAGTTTGTAGTTTTCTAGAAAATTGTCCTTTTTTCTAATATTTCAAACTTACTGGCAACTTCTAGTTTGCATTTTGGTTTGGTTTTTTCCCCCCCTTTCTTTTATGGGATCCATTCAAGGCCTTTCCTAACACAAGAATATGTAATTTCTCACAAGTGTTGAAATATATCTACACAATTCTTATGTTTAATCTGTTTTTTCTTGAAGTATATTTTTTAAATTTACAAACACATAGTTTATTATTTATCTTTATTATTTAAGTTGAACTAAGGTGTGGTAAGAAAATGACATCTATAATATTGCAGCAATAATGAGCCATTGAAAAATCATATAAATAATACCAAAACATTGACTAACTTAGAGTCAGAAAGGAAGGAACAGATGTTTGAAGGCCCTAGGGAAGGGCCTTCACAAAAATTCTGAAAATAGAATTTCACCTAACAACATGGAGTACCCTTTCCACAAATGAAGGACCTAAAAAATGAGAAGTTGTTGTGTACTGTTAAGTCAGAAGCAATTCATAGCTGACCCTTCAGCGTGTTTTCAGAGGCAGTAAATTGCATGAGAGGAGACTGCCTGCCCATCTTACTCCCACATAGCAGCTGGTGGAATCGAACTGTGTGCCTTTGATTGCAGTGTAATTCCTTACTAGTAGGTTACTAGGTTCCCAACAAAATGAGAAGAGAAAGCTAAAAACATCCATTGATAATTTGAACATTGAATTGATAAACTATGAATCTATAAAATTTGACGTAAAAAATGAAAGATAAAGATTGATATATTAAGAATGGTTTTTATTGTTGTTGTTGTGTGCCATTGAGTAACCTGTGACTCATAGCAACCCTATGCACAATAGCTCTGAACTACTCTATCCTGGGCCAATTTCCCTGACTCTGACACACCTACCCTCATTACCCCATTTACTATGTCAATTCATCTCATCCGGAGTCTTCCTCTCAATTGTTGTCCCTCCACTTTTCCAAGCATGATATCTTTCTCCAAGGACCAATTCCTCCTGGCAACATAACCAAAGTATGTGAGAAGGACCCTCAAAATCCTTGCCTCCAAGGAACAGGTTGACTTTACCTTCTCCAGTACAGATCTACTTGTTCTCTTGGCAGTCCGTGCTATGTTCAACATTCTTCTCCAGTACCACAACTCAAAGACAGACATTCTTCTTCTGTCCTCTTTGGTCACTGTCCAGCTCTCTGATGCACAACAGGTAATTACAAAGACTATTGCCTAGATCAGACACACTTTAGCCTCTAGACTTATATTGTTGCTCTTTAGCACTCTGGAGAGGTCTCCAACAGCAGATTTTCCTTATGTAATTTGTCTTTTGATTTCCTGACTGCTGCTGCCAAGATTATTGACTGGGGATCCTAGCAAGCTGAAACTGTTAACAATCCCAATCTCTTCTCCATCTATCATGATGCTACCAATTGGCACAGTGAGAACCTTCATTTTCTTGATATGGAGATTCAATCCATATTGCAGACTATTCTTCTTGACCCTCTGCAGCAAATGCTTCAGCCTTTCCTCAGTTTCAGTAAGTAAGGTTGTGTCTTGTGCATAACAAAAGTTGTTGATGAGTCTTCCTCCAATTCCCCACCTTCCTTCTCATATAGTCCAGACTCCAGAATGATCTGTTCTTTATATAAATTGAAAATGTATGGAGACAGTACGCATTCCTGACACACTCCTTTCCTGATTTTGAACCATGCAGTGTTTCTTTGCTCTATTCTAATGATTGCCTCCTGGTCCAAATATAGGTTTCACATGAGCACCATCAGGTGTTCTGCAATTCTTATTCTTCTCAATGTTAGCCACAATTTGTTGTGATCCACACAGTCAAAGGCCTTTGCACAGTCAATGAAACATAGACAGACATTCCTCTGGTACTCTTTGCTTTCTACCAAGATACATCTGACATTGATGATAATGTCTCCAGTGCCACAATCCCTTCTAAACCCAGGTTATATTTCTGGAAATTCTCCACTGACGTACTGTTCCAGTCATGTTTGGATAATCTTCAGCAGGATTTTGGTTGTGTGTGATATTGTTAGATAATTTCCATATTCTGTAGGATTTTGGAATGGGAATAAATATAGATCTCTTTCAGTCAGTTAGCCTGGTGGTTGTCCTCCAGATTTCTTATAACAGCCTTGTGAACAAGTCCAGGCCAGCATCTGTTTGTTGAAATATATGTCAATTGGTATTCCATCAATTAGGGAGCTGAAATGGACTGGTAGTGGCAATTTTAAAACTGAAAATTCATCTGATCTGTGAATGTCTACAGGGAATTACAAATTAAAGAGTAATGATGTCTAACTCGCTGTCAAAAAGAATATGTCATGATCTGTTCTAAAGTTCAATGCTTTCAATAATAGGATAATATCAACACATATAAGGAAGAATTGTTAAGACAATTATTATCCAAATATACATACCAATTGCCAGAGCCAAAGATTAGGAAATTGAGGATTTCCACCAATTTCTGACAATTGGTCAAACAATTGTTGTTGTTGTTGTGTATTGTCGAGTCAGAACCGACTCAAATCTGACCCTCTGGCAGCTTTTCAGAGGCAATTAACCACCCAGGAGGAGACTGCCCATCCTTTTCTTGCAATATACAGCAGTCTAAAAATGATCAAGTGTACCATTAAGATGCTTTAGTAATAACTAAAATTGGAATGGAAAAGTTAGAAACAAAGAAGAAGGATTTGTGGTTAAAAAAATATGGCTTTGGTAGAACCATGTGCCCTACAGTTGGCAGCACAATTTCTTACTTCTAGGTAACCCTCCACTTCTGAAATAGTAGGCCTCTGAAAATCCTATGTACAACAGAACACATGTAGACTAACAGAAAGGGCAACCTAGGTAGAACTTTCAAGTATGGAAATACAAAGGAAGAGGAACAGTTGTAAGCAGACACTGGTGATTGGAACATGGAATGTGAGAACCATGAATATAGGAAAATTAGAAATTGTTAAGAAAGAAATGGAACGCATAAATATTGACATATTAGGCATTGGAGAGATGAGATGGGCTGGCATGGAACATTTTAAGTCAGATGATCATATGATATATTACTCCAGAGATGAAAAGGTGAGGAAAAATGGTGTCACTTTCATAGTTAAAAAAGTAATTTCTAGATCCATCATGAAGTACAACATTGTGAGGGATAGGATTATATCCATACACTTACAAGGAAGTCCAGTGAATACCACTATCATTCAGATATATGCACCAACTACCAGAGCCAAAGAAGAAGAAATAGATAATTTCTATCAACTTTTACAATTGGAGATCGATCGAACATGCAATGAAGATGCATTGATAATAATAGGTGACTGGAACGGAAAAGTTGGGAACAGAGAAGAAGAATCAGTAGTTGGAAAACATGGGCTTGGTGACAGGAATGAAGCTGGAGAATGATTGAATTTTGTACAATCAATGACTTATTCATTGCAAATACATTTTATAAGAAACATAAATGCAGATTATATACATGGATTTCACCTGGTGGTATGCATAGGAATATCAGCTGTGAAAACTGGGCCAGGAGCTGGTTGTGAAGCAGACCACCAACTACTCATATGCAGGTTCAAGCTGAAGCTGAGGAAAATTAAACCGAATCCACAGGAACCAAAATATAACTTTGATTTCATCCCACCTGAGTTTCAGAATCATCTCAGGAACAGGTTTGAGGCCACTAATGAGTGAAGACCAGATGAGTTGTGGGAGGATGTCAAATGTATCATCCAGGAAGAATGCAAACAGTCATTACAAAGACAGAAGAGGAAGAAAAGACCAAAATGGATGTCAGAAGAAACTATGAAGATTGCACTGGAGCACAGAGAAGCCAAAGCACAAGGAA
>NW_006400141.1:1348807-1368301 GCF_000299155.1 Elephantulus edwardii
AGGGTCAAGGACTGCAGCCTTCAGTATGGATGGACGCTCAATGTCAAGAAGACAAAGATTCTCACCACTGGACCAATTGGTAGCATCAGGATGGATGGCGAAGAGATTGAGATTGTTCACAGCTTCAGTTTGTCCGGCTCCACGGTCAACACTCTTGGCACCAGTAGTCAGGAAATCAAAAAACGTATTGCAATGGGAAAGTCTGCTGTTAGGGACCTCTCTAAAGTACTCAAGAGTAACGGTGTCTCTCTGGAGACTAAGATGCACCTGATACAGGCCATGGTCTTTGCCATCACTTGTTTTGCATCAGAGAGTTGGACAATGACTAGGGAGGATAGAAGGAGAATTGATGCCTTTGAGCTGTGGTGCTGGAGAAGAGTTTTGAGGGTACTATGGACTGCCAAGAAAACAAACAGATTCATCCTGGAGAGGGTTAAACCAGGCTACTCCTTGAAGTCAAGGATTCTGGGGCTTCGTCTGACATACTTTGGACATGATGTAAGGAGAGACAGGTCCTTGGAGAGGGACATCATGCTTGGTAGGGTGGAGGGACAGCGCAGGAGGGGAAGATCCTCTTTGAGGTATATTGATTCAGTGACTGGGGTAATTGGGATGGATGTGTCAGAGGCAATGAGATTGGCACAACATAGACCAGGGTTTAGGGCTGTTTTACATAGGGTAGCTATGAGTTGCAAATGACTTGATAGCACATAACAACAACACAACAACAGGTAACCAGAGCTCCCATATACATAAGAAACGTATATCCACCAACTGCTTGAAGGGCAATTTCTTCCCTTGTAATTTTGTTGTTGTTGTTGTATACCATCAGTCACCTGTGACTCATAGTAACATTCAATAGCTCTGAATTCTGCCCTATCCTGGGCCAGTCTCATTAATTCCAACACACCTAATCCCAGCGCCCAGAGATGGATTTTCTACCCTGATTGCTCCCCTCAGTGTAAGGAAAGTTCATCATGAAAAGTCACCTTAGAGCAAGCCATTAGAGACTTAGAAATATTTGAGCCATTTGATTCATGAATGCCCTTTAGTTCATTCATCCCAAACAAGTTGTCTTATATGAAGAAGGAAACAAAAACGAAAATCTATTTATACAAAGATATTAGTCACAGAAATATTTATGACAGAAAAAAGTAGATAATAACCTAAATGTCTAACAAAAAAAGACAGATTAAGGAAAATTCGTAAGTGGAAGTTTTGTAATTACTGAAATATCAGTGTGGTACTGTGACACTATGATCACTTATTAACATACACAAGCATACACTACATTAACATACACAAGCATTTAAAAATGTTGAAATAAGGTTGTTGTTGATGTTACGTGCCTCTGAATCACCTGCGACTCACAGCGACCCTATGCATACCTGCGACTCATAGCTACCCTATGTACAACAGCCCTAAACCCTGTTCTACCCTGTGCCAATCTCATTGTCTCCGACACCCACCTCGATTACCCCAGTCACTGAATCAATCTACCTCATAGAGGGTATTCCTCTTCCTGTGCTGTCCCTCCACTCTCCCAAGCACGATGTCCTTCTCTAAATATTGGTCCCTCCTTGCAACATGTCCAAAATATGTCAGATGAAGCTTCAGAATAATTGTTTCTAAGAAGCAGCCTGGTTTCACCCTCTCTAGGATGAAACTGTTTGTTCTCTTAGCAGTCCATGATATTCATTTCTCTTCTCTAGCACCACAGCTCAAAGGCATTAATTCTCCTTCTATTATCCCCTAGTCACTGTCCAGCTCTCTGATGCATAGTTGCAAAGACCATGGCCTGGATCCCATAGATCACCAAAAGAATAAATGTGTCTGTTTTGATGGAAGTCCAACCAAGGTGCTCCTTTAGAGACAAGGATGGTGAAACTTGATCTTACATACTTGGATCATTTTGTTAGGAGAGGTCTGTTCTTGAAAACAGACCTCATTCTGGGAAAGGTTGAGAGACAGAGGAAGAGAGTAAGACCTTTAACAAGGTGGAATGTCCAGAACTGTAACAATGTCTTCAGTATATCAGAAGGAAAGAGGATGGTGCAGGATCAGTTAAGGTTCAATTTTGTTGATAGGGTCTCAATGAGTGGTAGTTTACTTGATGGCATCTAAAAGTGAAAGGTATCTATATTATCTATCTATCTATCTATCTATCATCTATCTATCTACATGTCTATCACCTATATTTTTTCTTTATATTACTACTCATAATTGTATAGTTCAATGACCTAATAATATCTTCGATATATAATAGTCACTACTAGAAACCAGTAATCTATTTTCTGTTTGTTTGCATTTGCCTATTCTATTTTATATTAATGGGATTATACTACTTTTGTTCTTTTATGTCTAACTTAGTTTTTATTATATTCAAGTGAAAATTTACAGAAAAAAATAAGATTTTATTTAGTAATTCATACACTCTCTATTTTATGAAATGCATTAAAATTCCCACATTGAAATAGCCCTTTCCCTACTTCTTTTCTGTGTTGGCTGTTTCCCTCTGTCCTTCTTGCCTATCCATTCTTGACTTCAGAGCTTAATTCATGGGGAAGTGCTGCCCTTTTCTCTTACTAGGTTGATTCTAAAGAGTATGTTCCTTCATGCCCTTTTTATTCACTATATTAGTTATCAAGAGGAACTCTGGTGGCCTAGTGAATAAAGAGTTTCATTGTCTACCCAATGACAGGCAGTTCAAATCCATCAGCCACTCTATGAGAATAAGTTTGGCGATCTCCTTCCATGTGATTTATACCCTCTGAAAACCTGCTAGACGGTTTACCACAAGGTAATTCTGATTCAATGGCAATGAGTGAGTGGTGTCTTAGTTATCTCCTGCTGCAGTGATAGAGATACCATAGTGGTAATAAGCAAAATTTTATTGTCTTATAATTTAAGGGTTCAACCAGTTTAAAAGGTTCAACTTAACTCATTGCTATGATTATGAGCCATATTCTAGGGTGTGAGTCATATTCTAATCCAAGACACCTGACAACACCACCACCACCACTCAGTAATAAAAAGGAAAGAAGTATTGATAGGTCAGTATGAAACAATAGAGTAGATTCACTAACCTTCACTGCAATCTCAAGGCACTTTGTTCCAATCCACCAGCTGCTCCACAGGAGAAGGATGAGCAATCTTCTCCTGTGAGATTTACTGTCTCTGAAAACTGTCTGGAGGATCAACTATGGCTTCAAAATCCTTGCCTCCAAGGAGCAGCCTGGTTTAACCCTCTCTAGGATGAACCTGTTTGCTTTCATAGCAGTCAATGGTATATTCAAAACTCTTCTCCAACACCACAGATTAAAGGCATTAGTTCTCCTTCTGTCATCCCTATAAGGATAAGAGGTGGGGGAGGAGGGGCAGGGGGGAATATGGCCTTGGTGATAGAAAAGAGGCTAGAGACCAAATGATAGAATTACACACAACCAACAATTTCTAAATTCAAACACCCTTTTAAAAAAGCATAACTAGTAATTACGCACATAATCCTCACCATTGGGCCAATAAGAAACATCATAATAAATAGAGAAGATATATAATTGTTAATTATTTTATCTTACTTGGATCCAAAAGCAACACCCTTGGCACCATCATCCAAGAAATCAAAAGACATGTTGCACTGGGAAAGTCTGCTAGCCAGGATTTCTCCAAAGTACTAATGAGCAGTGATGTCAATTTAAAGACTAAGGTATATCTGATTCAAGCCATGATCTTGCCAGTCACTTGCTGTGCATCTGAGATCAGGACAACAAATAAAGAAGTCAGGAGAAGAATTGACGCCTTTAAGTTGTTGTGTTGAAGAAGAGTACTGATTATCCCATGGATTGCCAAAAGAGCAGATACATTTTGGATAAAGTGCAACCATCTTACAAGAAAAGGATGGTGAAGCTTAGTCTAATACACTTTGGACTTGTTTTTATGAGGGATTGTTCCTTGTAAAGGGACATCATGCTTGGAAAGATGGAGGGTCAGCAAAATACAGGAAGACCTTCAATGAGATGGACTGACATAGTGACTTCAGCAGTGGGCTTAAGAATGTGAGAGATGATGAGGATGGCATAGGATAGGCCAGGGTTCAGATTTGTTGTTCATGGGGTCACTATGAGTCATACTCGATAGCACCTAGCAACCACACACACTTAGATTTTACTAGATAAAACAGACAGGAATTAAATCAACTATGTCTCTAGAAAAACTCAAAATCATCAGTCAGAATAAGTCCAGAGCCCAACTATATAACAGATTGCCAACTGCCCATATGCAACTTCAAATTGAAGCTGAAGAAAATTAGGAAAAGTACATGAAAACCAAAACAAATCTTGCACATACACCATCTGAGTTTAGGTAGCTAGAATAGTATATTGACAGAGAAATGCCAGAAGTTCAAATTGGGTTGAGAAGAGGCCATGGCACCACGTTTACCATTGCTCATGTCAGATAGATCATGGCTGAAAGTAGAGAGTATCAGAAGAATGCCTATTAGTATTTCATTGACTATGCAAAGTCATGTAACTGTGTGCATGATAATAAATTATGGCTAACATTGAGAAGAACAGGAATTCCAGAGCCTTTAATTATGCTCACACGAAATCTATACCTAGCCCTAAGACGTTATTTTCCTAGCAAAGCAAAGGAGCATTATTGTTGTTGTTATGTGCTGTCAAGTCTCTTGAGACTCATAGCAACCCTATGGACAACAGCCCTAAACTCTGCTCTGTCCTGTGCCAATCGCACTGCCTCTGACACACCCATCCTGATTACCCCAGTCACTGAATCAATCTACCTCATAGAGGGCCTTCCCCTTCTGCGCTGTCCCTCCACCCTACCAAGCATGATGTCCCTCTCCAAGGACCGGTCCCTCCTTACAACATGTCCAAAGTATGTTAGACGGAGCCTCAGCATCCTTGCCTCCAAGGAGCCACCCGGTTTAACCCTTTCCAGGATGAATCTGTTTTTCTAGCAGTCCATGGTACCCTCAATACTCTTCTCTAGCACCACAGCTCAAAGTTATCAATTCTCCTTCTAACCTCCTTAGTCATTGTCCAACTCTCTGATGCATAACAAGTGATAGCAAAGACCATGGCCTGTATCAAACGCACCTTAGTCTCCAGAGAGACACCATTGCTCTTCAGTACTTTGGAGAGGTCCTTAACAGCAGACTTTCCCATTGCAATACGTCTTTTAATCTCCTGGCTACTGGTGACGAGAGTGTTGACTGTGGAGCCAAGAAAACTAAAGCTGTGAGTTATCTCAATCTCTTCACCATCCATCCTGATCCTGCCAATTGGTCCAGTGATGCATTACATGGTTTAAAGTAAGAAGAGGTGTACGTCAGGGTTGCATCCTTTCTCCTTAATTTATTCAGTCTGTATTCTGCGCTAATCACTTGGTAAGCTTGACTCTATGAAGAAGAATCTGGCATCAGATAGAAGGAAAACTCATCAACAACCTGGGTTATTCAGACGACACACAGCCTTGTTTGCTGAAACTGAAGAGAACTTGAAGTGCTTGCTGCAGAAGATCAAAGAACAGCCTTCAATATAGGTTGCTTTTCGATATCAAGAAAACAAAAATCCTCACCACTAAACCAAAAGGCAACATTGGGACAGAGAAAAGATTGAAATTGTCTATGATTTCATCTTACTTGGAGCCACAATTAATGCCCTTGCTACCAACAGTCAGGAGATCAGGGAGATTTATTGCATTGGGAAAGTCTGTTGTCAAAGACCTCTCCAAATTACTAATTGAGGCTATAGTTTTTTCAACTACTTGCTATGTGTCTGAGATCTGAACAATGAATAAGGATGGCAGAAGAATAGATGTCTTTGAGCTGTGGTCTTGGAGAAGAGTACTGAATATCCCATGGACTGCCAAAAGAACAAACAGATATGTCTTGGAGTAAGTGCAGTTAAAGAACTCTTTAGAGGCACAAATGGTGAAGCTGTGGGCATATCGTCAGTAGAGGCTATTCCTTGGAAAGGGACATCATGCTTGGAAAGGTGGAGAGCCAGCGAAAAAGAGGAAGACCTTCAATCAGATATTTGACACAGTGACGGCAGCAATGACTCAACTATGTCAGAAATTATAAGGATGGCACGGGATTGAACAGGGTTCATAGGGTCAATATGTGTCATACTCTACTCAACAGCAACTAACAGCAACAGCAATCCATAAGTATTCAACTAAGTGAATAATAATAAATTATGGATAACACTGGGAAGAATGAGAATTCCAGGGTACTTACTTGTTCTCATGAAGAACAAGTCCTTAGACCAAGAAGCAGTCATTTGAACAGAACAGGAGGAGTACGACATAGTTTGAATCAGAAAAGTATGTGTTATAATTATTTTTACCGGACTTATTCAAGTTGTATACTGGGCAAGTAATCTGACAAACTGTACAATATTAAGAAGAATATTACATCAGCTTTGGGAGAAGACTTATGATAATTTGTGATAGGCAATGACACAACTCTGCTTGCTGAAAATGGAGACTGGAAATACTGATGAAACCTAAACCTTGAGTATGGAGTATACCTAAAAATGAGATAAAAATTCTTGCAATTACTTACTATGCACCAGAAAGCTGGATAAGGATTAGAGATGATAGAATTGATGTCTTTGAGCTGTGGGGCTGGAGAAGAATATTGAATATACCATGGACTGCTAGGCAGACAAACAAGTTTGTCCTAGAGAGGGTGAAATCAGGCTGCTCCTTGCAGACAAGAATTCTGAAGCTTCATCTGTCATACTTTGGACATGTTGCAACGATGGACATGTTGCAACGAGAGACCAGTCTTTGATTCAGTGACTGGGGTAATAGGGGTAGATGTGTCAGAGACAATTAGATTGGCACAGGATAGAGCAGGGTTTAGGGCTGTCGTACATAGAGTCACTATGAGTCGCAGGTGACTCGACAGCACATAACAACAGCCACCACTGGACCAAGAAACAATATCATGATAAATATAGACATTAAAGGTGTCAAATATTTCCTTTTCCTTGGCACCACAATCAACTTCCATGTAAGCAGGAATAAAATAACCAAATGACACATTGTATTAGACAAATTAACTGCAAATAACTTTTTAAAGTGCAATCTTTTTAAAGAGCAAAGAAGTCCCTTTGAGGTCCAAGGTGTGCCTGATCCAAATCATGATGGTTTCAAGCACCTTATACGCATGTGAAAGTGCAGCAATGAATAAGAAGACCAAAGAAGAATTGATTTCTTTCAGTTGTGGTGTTGATGAAGAATTTTTAATATACTGTGCACTTCCAAAAGAATAAGCAGATCTGTCTTTAAACAGCCAGATTGTTCTTTTAGCACTCTGGGTTAGGTTTAGAGTTGGCATTAACACATCTTACCCCAGCAACAACAACAACTTTAAAGCAAATAAACATCATTTTCAAATCTATATGATCATGGATATAATCTCATTCTCCTACACCTACCCGTTTATCTTGTCTATCCACTCAGAGATCCATGTCTATTATTACTGAAAATGCTAATTTGAATGTAATAATATTTACATTTGCTGTCTGTCATATAATATTTGTTCTTTTATTATTTACTGTTTCACTCAGCATTAAATCCTCCAGATTCATCCACACTCTAAGGTGTTTCACAGGTTCTTCATAGTTCTTTAACATTGCATATTATACTATTGTGTGCATGCACTTTAATTTGTTTATCCATTCATCCTTTGGTGGGCAGTTAGTTTGTTTTCATCTTTTTGCTTTTGTGAATAATACTACCATGAATATGGGTGTGCATATGTCTATTCATGCACTTTCTCAGATTTTTAGGATGCATACTGACCTAACATGGGAGAAGGATGGGCAATCTCCTACCACGCAATTTACTGCCTCTGAAAACCTGCTAGATGCTCAGCTATGAGTTGGTCTGTCACACAACAGCTCTGATCTAGGAGTGGAATTGCAGAATCAAATAGTACTTCTTTTCCAACTTTTTTGAAAATGTCGTACCATTTTTCCACAGTGGCTGTCATTTTACAGTACCACCAGCAGTATGTGAAAATGCCAACCTTAACCAGCATTTCTTATTTCCCGTCGTATTGAATTTTGCTATTGTTGCTTGAGTGAGACGATGTTATTTTGATTTGCATCTCTTTAGTGACTAAAGAGAATTTTTGACACACTTTCAGGAAGTAGCATATGATCAAGAACAAACAGTAATGAAGGAAGAAGTTAAAACTGCACTAAAGGCTTTGGCAACAAATAAGGCCCCAGGAATCGATGAAATAACATTTGACATGTTTCAACAAACAGATGCAGTACTGACTGTGCTCATTGATCTATGCCAAGAAATTTGGAAGATAGATACTGGGGGGGAAATGCATACAGGTAATTCCCAACTCAGAACATGTTTGAGTTGTGCTTACCACCATTAGGGGATTGTTTGGATCTTTGGGTGCTTTTTATTTGTTTGTTTGCATCTCTTAACCTTTGTTATATGTACTACATACAATGTTGCAGCATGTAATTTACTGATGCTGTCTTTCTTGTGTTAAGATATAACATGTTCACTGGCTAGAATATTTTCCCAAATGATCCCTAGGTTCAATGCTATTCAAAAATTTCATGTTCATTTTACATATTAATTGTTAGAGAAGTCACAAAATTTCTAAGGAAATGCAAGGGTATACAACTGCCAAAACCATCTCTAACCTTGAAAAGAATAAGAATCCCAGAACACCTGATTGCACTCATGCAAAACCTATACTTGGACCAGGACACAGTCATCAGAAGAGAGCAAGGAAATACTGTATGGTCCAAAATCAGGAAAGGAATGTGTCAGGGATACATCCTATCTCCACCTCTTTTCAATCTATGTGTAGAACAGATTGTTGGAAGGCTAGACTTTATGAAGAGAAATGTGGCATCAGAACTAGAAAAAAACTCATCAACAACTTGTGTTATGCACATGTCACAAATTTACTTCCAAAACTAGAAGAGGACCTGAAGCGTTTGCTGCAAATGGTCAAGGACTATAGTTTGCAATATAGATTGAAGCTCAACATCAAGAAAACAAAGATTCTCACCACTGGGCCATTCGCAGGATCATGATAGATGGAAAAAGAGACTGAGATTGCTAACAACTTTAGCTTGCTTGGTTCCACAACCAACATTCTTGGCACCAGCAGTCAGGAAATCAAAAGATGAATTGAATTAAGAAAATCTGCTGGCAGGAACTTTTTTTTTTCTTTTTTCCTTGCAGCAGCAGTGTGTAATGAGTTTGCTTTACCAGGGAAGAGTTGTCTCTCGGTGATGCTAAAAGGTAGTGATGGTGAGAGTTCAAATTTACTGAGACTAAGCAATTCCACTTTTGTGAACAATTTTTAACTTTGCAAATATCATAATCAACTGGACTTTCAAAATGGCTCCCTGTCATAGTACAGAGTAGAACTGTCCCACAGAGTTTCAAAATCTATAAATCTTCATGTTTGATGAAGCTCTAAGACCATCACTTCCAGTATGGAACACACAGAGACATAAAAAAAACAAAAATCCTCACAGCTGGGTCGATATGCAACATCATGATAAAATGGAGAAAGGTTTGGAGTTGTCACTGCTTTCATTTTACTTGACTCCACAATCACTAGCCATGGTAACAAGACTCAAGAAATCAAACACTGGACAGTAAATAGTTAATGTTCAGTTTCTACAAATGATGCATTTCTTTCTTTCCATTGATGTTACAGAGCCTCCACCTCACATCCCACCATCTCTACAGGACTAGAGTTGACTCCCTGCCCTTGTCAAATTCCGGCTCTAATTCATCCTCCAAATCACAACAGAGTTGGTTTGTTACAGACAAATATGAATGAGAAATTGCTTTCATAGCATTCTTCAGTTGCCTTTCTATGATATATAAGATAAATGTAAAAATCATCTGTAAAGTTTTTGGGGGGAGGAAAGGAAGGAAGAAAGACTGGTTGTTTTGAGTATTCTTCACAGAAACCTTTGGTAGAGTGGAACTGCGCTGCTAACCGAAAGGCGGAGCCTCTCTGGCGGTTTTAATCCACTAGGGGCTCCGCCTGAGGGGGAAGGAGAAAAACCGCAAAACTGAGTAATTTTCCTCGTGGAGACTTGAAACCACTTCAAATCATAGCAGAAAATAACCATTACAAACCCTCAAGTTGCAAATGAGGGGGTGGATTCGAACACGGATCTCTAAAATAACGTGCAAATTCATAATACCAGAAGACAAGTCAGGAAAACATAATAAGGAAATGCACTATCAATGACTTGATTCTGACCCTTAGCAGCCAGGCAATGGAGTGGAATTGCCCCAAAGAGTTTCCTTTCTAATGAGTTCTGGTCGCCTATCGCGGGGGTGAGTTTGGTTTAAGAACCATTATGGCGCGGACACTCCCTTTATTTTTTCCACCGAGCGCCAGACCTCAAACGCCTACCTTTTGATTAGCGGAAGAGAGTGCAAATAACTCCTTGATTATGCAGTTAGCAAAGTTAAATAACCACGGCACGCCGGCCTTAAATCCTCCTAACTAACTAATGTTGCTGATGCCTCTCTCATGTACCAAATCTTCATCTGCACAAAAACTTTCCGATGGATTCTCTCTCAACTGAGCTATCAAAGAAAACTCCATTAATAAAATGAAAATTAACTCTGGATGTATCTCCTCTGATTTTATTCAAACTTATAATGAACATGTTATAGATTATCAATCCTTGGAGAGGGACATCATGCTTGCGAGGGTGGAGGGACAGCGCAGGAGAGGAAGGCCCTCTATGAGGTGGATTGATTCAGTGACTGGGATAATTGGGATGGGAGTGTCAGAGACAGTGCGATTGGCACAGGACAGAGCGGAGTTTAGAGCTGTTGTACATAGGGTCGCTATGAGTCGCAAGCGACTCGATGGCAAATAACAACAACAACAACATAGTGAACAGGTTCCCTGCCCAATCAACACTGAGGCTCTTCTGTCTCTAAAACAATATATAATATCTATATAACTTCCTTTTTAAAAACAAACAAACAAAAACACCAGAAAATCCGAGAGTGAGGGACAGTTTTTCAATATGTTATTGCTGTTTAGTTACCACAGAGTTGGAACAGACCCAGAGTTGATCCTTCAGCGGGTTTTCACAAACAGCAGCACTGGAGGAGGGCTTGCTTAACGCGCAGAGTGGGAAAAGTTGAAACAATGACTTTAGAAAGAAAGAGTAGACACATTGTAGTCTCTGTGGCGCAATCGGTTAGCGCGTTCGGCTGTTAACCGAAAGGTTGGTGGTTCGAGCCCACCCAGGGACGGGTGTTTTGCGTTTTAAGTGTAAAGAATCAAAAGATTGAGTTCTGATACCCTAACAATTTAAGTGAAAGTCCTACTTCTGCTCTTCCCCTAATATTTTTTTTTCTTATATTCCTGCACTCAGTTGACTGAAATTCACCAGAGAGAAGCTCAAATCCATAATTTTGAACCCAAAATCTCTGTAGCTTTTCCTTTCTTGAAATTTTGCCGGTTCACTACGTAGAGTAAAAAAGCAGTAAGGGTCTCTTATATCAAGATCCACAGGAACTACATTGCGCCAAACAGCTTCTTAGCTTCTACTTTCCACTTTCTTTAGGTGTGGTTTGCTGTTATTTTTTCGTGAAACTTAAGAAAAAAGTATAAATCAGTGTAATATTGAATACATGTGGCATTGGTGGGTTTCCTTTTCTGCTTCCTGATATTAAAGACAGCTGGCAGTATTTACCACTGAGAGTTGGATTTGAAAAAATTTTATCAGTTGTTGTTGTTGTTAAGTGCCGTGGAGTCGCAGGCGACTCATAGCGACCCTATGAAGGAGAGTCCTCGACGCTTGGGTGTCTGTCATCCTAGCTCCAGGTTCATAGGGTTTCCGGAGGCAAGATATTATAGAAGTGGATGCCACTCCTCCTTCCAAGCTTGTTTTAATCAGGGAGCTCCATCCCACTCTCTATCCGCATTGGGTAGCCAACCATTAACGCATTTGACACATCCGTGTCACAGTGTTCAGCCTCACAGCAACAACCACAATTTACCGCTGTACGGCAACTTGTACACCAGGGCTATACAGCCTAGAGGAATGTAAAATTATATCAATTCCCAGCAAGGAGTTCTGTTGGCAGAGTGCATAGTGTATTGTACTGCTCACTGAGAATACTGGTGATTGGAATACATCAGCCGCTTATCTGATTATTAAGTTTTATAACCCCAGAAACCTGGTAAGTTGGTTTGGGGGTTAGCTTTTTTAACTAAATTAAGTTTTCCACCTGTTCCAAGTTTATGAAAATATTCTACACCCCAACCCCACCCCCACCCCGCCCAAAATGAACACTGAATTTGAACTATCAAATGTTGTTTCCACATTGCATGATATTGGCATGGTGAGTGATTTTTCAATTTGACATTCCTTTTTTTTTTTTTTTTTATGGGCATAGATTTTTTTTGGGGGGGGGACAGTATTATCAGTGTTGATAAATGCAGAAATCAGATTACACTTTTGGGGATTGTTTTCACAGGGAAAGATAAGGTAGATTTGCACAGACTAGGGCATTTACTATCAGGCAAGATATTTAACTTCTGTGCACCTAATTACCAATTTTTGTGAGTCAAATTTGACTCATGATAACCCTATGTTTGTCAGGGTAAAATTGTTTCATAAGGTATTCAATTACTGCTCTTAAGATTTTCATTAGCCAATTTTTCCAGTAGTAGATCATCATATCTTCCTTTGAAGTATCTGACTAGAAGGTTGCAATGAAAACTGTCCACCATGAGCAGGCCTGCTGGTATCTGGTCCTCCCAAGTTAACTGTAGCAATTCTCTACAAGGTTTTCAAGGCTGTAGATCTTGATGAGAAGAGACTTTCCTGGTCCCTTGGAGTCAATAGTGAATTTAATAACCTGGAGGTCTTTTGGTTAGCAGAGGAACTTGCTACAGACTATGCCACTTTTGGAGACTATGATTATTCGAGAGAAGCACTTTTGACATGATGGATATATAAAATTTGAATTCTGGACAGCAAGTACGGAGGCAAGAAGAAATTTCCTTCTCTTATTCATGTGTTCACATCATGGCCTGGGGACCAAAGAAGCTGCCTGGAACACATCACAGCAGGAACTTTCAATTTGACATTCCTAATAAACCCAGCTTGCTCTAATTTTCCCCCCTTTTTAGTCTGTGATTTACCCAACTTGCTTGACTGCTAGTATAAGCTCTTGCAGCAAAATTACTTAGAAAAGAGCCTGAGGGGCTGAGCCTTGAGTATTTTTATTGCTGTTGTTGTTCTATGCCATCAAGTCCATTATAACTCATAGCAACCCTATGCACAATAGCTCTGAACTCAGCTCTATTTAGAGCCAATATCACTGTCTCTGACACACCTACCTTCATTACACCAGTTATTGTGTCAATCCATCTCATCCAGGGTCTTCCTTTTCTGTGTTATTCTTCAACCCTTCCAAGCATCCTTCTTCAAAGACCAGTGGTCCCTCCTGGCTGCATAACCAAAATATGTGAGACAGAGTCTCAAAATTCTGCCTCCACAGAGCAGCTTGGTTTTACCCTCTCCAAGACAAACCTATTTGATTTCTTGGCAGTCCATGGTATGTTCAATACTCTTCTCCAGCACAATTCAACAGCATCATTTCTTCTTCTGTCATCCTTGGTCACTGTCCAGCTCTCTATGCATAGCAAATAATTGTGAAGACCGTGGCCTGGCTCAGGCCCACCTTAGTCTCTAGAATGACATTCTTGCTCTTCAGAACTCTGGAGCAGTCTCTGACAACAGATTTTCCTAATGCAATTCATCTTTTGATTTCCTGACTGTTGGTTGCCAAGAGTGTTGATTGTGGAACCAACCAAGCTGAAGTTGTTAACAATCTCAATCTCTTCTCCATCTATCATGATGCTGCCAATTGGCTCACTGGTGAGAATCTTCATTTTCTTGATGTTGAATTTCAATTCGTATTGCAAATTACAGTCCTTGACACTCTGCAGCAAATGTGTCATGCCTTCAGTTTCAGCAAACAAGGGTGTGTGACCTGCATGACTCAGGTTGTTGATGAGTCTTCCTCCATTCCTGATGTTACATTCCTCCTCATAAAGTCCAACCTCTTGAATAATGTGCTCTGCATATAAATTGAAAAGTTATGGAGACAAGATACATCCCTGATGCACTCCTATCCCTATTTTGAACCATGCAGTGTTTCCTTGCTCTGTTCTGATGACTGTATCCTGACTCACGTATAGTTTTCACATGAGCACAATCAGATATTCTGGGATTCCCATTCTTCTCAAGGCTAGCTACAGTTTACTGTGGTTCACACAAATGCCTTTGCATAGGCAATGAAACACAGACAGACATTCCTCTTGTACTCTCTGCTGTTGGCTAAGATCCATCTGACATTGGCAAAGATCTCCCTAGTGCCATGGACTCTTCTAAATTCAGCTTGTATTTCTAGTAGTTCTCTGTGGATGTACTATTCCAGTTGCTTTAGGATAATCTTCAGCAGGATTTGCTTGTATGTGATGTTAGTGATAACATTCTATAATTTCCACACTTTATTAGATCACCTCTTTTGGAATGGGAATAAATATGGATCTCTTCCAGTCAGTTGACCAGGTGGTTGTCCTCCAGATTTCTTGACATAGCTTGATGAGCAAATTCAGGGCAGCATCCTGTTTATTGAAATATGTCAATTGATATTCCACCAATTCCTAGACCTTGTATTTTGCCAATTCCTTCAGAGCAGTTTGGACTTCCTCCATCATCATTGCCTATTGAACATAAATTATTTCATGAAATTCTTCTATTGTCAGACAGTTCTTTTTGATACAGTGATTCTGCTTGCTCCTTCCATTTTCTTTTGATTCTGAGTGAGTTCAACCTTTTTGATTTTCCAACTCTAGGTCTTTTCACATTTCATTATAATACTTTGTCTTCCTGAGTTGCTCTTTGAAATCTTCTGTCCAGCTCCTTAACTTCTTGATTTCTTTCCTTTGCATTATCTTCTCGGTGCTGTAGTGCAATATTCAGAATCTCTTCCAATATCCATCTCAGTCTTTTCTTTCTCCTTTGTCTTTGAAATGACCTTTTGCATTCTTCATGGGTAATATTCTTGATATCCTCCCACAACTCATCTGACCTTTGCTCATTTGTAATCAAGGCCTCAAATCTGTTCCTGAGATAGTTCTTTAATTCAGGTGGGTATAACAATAACTAATGCCACCCACCCTGGGATTGCAATTTCATTCATTCATTCAAGAAAGTTTTACTAATCTCTAATATGTTCGTTTGGTTTTCCCTTTTAAATTTTTTTCATTGATATTTTAACTAAAGTTTACAGAAAACTTGGATTTCCATTCATTCATTGTTGCACATTTTCCTCCCTACTGTCTCCCTCCCTAGTTCACTTTTCTCTTTAAAAAGATTATTTCATTGTTGCATAATTTCCTCCCTTTCTCCCCTCCCCCAGTCCACTTTGCTATGCACCTCTTATTCTGGACTGTTGTCATGCAAATAATACCTAATCATATATTTCTTTTAGACAGTTCTTTCTCTCATCTATGTTAATGCAGTTTTCATTATTTAATCCCCTCTTTTCTTAGTTTTCCCCCAACTCCCATGTCAGTCCTGTTTTATAACAGTGGCATTATGGAGTATTTGTCCTTTCGTGACTGAGATATTTCACTCAGCATGTCATCCAGAGTCACATATTTTGTGTAATATTTTATGAGTTCCTTGTTTCTCAGTGCTGTGTAGTATTCCATTGTATGAACATACTCATTTGTTGATGGGCACTTGGGTTTACTCTTACGAACAACGCAGCAATAAACATTGGTGTGTGTGTGTGTGTGTGTGTGTGTGTATACATTATATATATAAACATATATACATGTTTACATATGTATATGTAAACATATATATATGTTTACATATGTATATGTAAACATATATATATATATGTTTGGGTGACAGTTCTGGTTTCTTTAGGGTATATTCTCAGTAGTGCAATTGTTGGGTCAAATGGTATTTCTATTTCCAACTTTTTGAGGAAGTGCCATACTGCCTTCCAGAGTGATTGCACCATTTTACACTACCACCAACAGTGAATAAGGGTTCCAGTTTCTCCACAACCTCACCAGCGTTTGTTGTTTGCTGCTATGTTGAACTTTGCCAGCTGTTTTGCTTCTCTTTTTTTTTATTTAAAAAGTTTATTTTCTCACAGTTTTGGAAGCTAAAAGTACTTTTTTTAAAAATAAAATTGTATTTCAATTGTGATTTTAACAAACATTTACAGAGAAGTTAGATTTTCATTAATTCATTGTTGCACATTTTACCCTTTTAAGCTCTGTCTCACATACTTTGCGTGGTCAGGAAGGACTTGACCTTGGAGCAGACATCATGTTTGGAAAGGTAGAGGGATGGTGCAGCAGAGGAAGACTCCAGATGAGATGGATTGATTCAGTAACTGGATGAATGGGGGTAGGTGGATTGGAGGCAGTGAGATTGGCTCACTATAGAGCAGAGTTTAGAGCTGTTGTGCACAGAGCTGCTATGAGTAAGAGACGACTCGACAGCACATATGATGAGGGGACTGTCATGGTTTGAACTGTGTGCTCCACAAAATGCATGGATGTAATATCATGTGGAAGCTACATAGTAATCCCCCATCAACAGGTAAACCAAATTATTTTGATAAAATTAAGGGCAAAGAGGTAAAAAAATGCACTGCCCCGTCAAAGATGTGCAATTCAAATCCACCAGTGATTTGCATCTCTCTTAAGAGCCAGGGATTTTTAACATTTCTTCACGTTTGTTCCCCATCTGAATGTCTTCTTTGGTGAAGTGTTAGTTCATAGTCTGTGCCCATTTTGCTATTGGATTGTTTATCTTGTTGAGGTGCTGGAGTTGTTGTTATGTGCTGACATGTCACTATTTTTCCCCCAGTCTGTGGCTTTCCTTTTTACCCTTCTTGGAAAAGTTTTGGGATGTGTACAGGAATTTGATTCTTAGAAGATCCCGTTCATCTATTTTATTCTCTCCTGGTTGTAGGTTAGTTTGGGTGTTTTTTTAACTCTAAACTATGGGGAGAAAAGTTTCTCATCTTAGTATTCTCTTAATTGAGCAAAAGTAGCAATGAAACTGAGAATTATGACAGATTAAGGGCTTTGCCAATTTATCAAATTCCAGCACTAGCCTTGCTGGCTCATTTGGACACATCATGAACTGAGGAACAATCCACATGAAACAAACTCCTAAGAAATGAGCACAGAAGCCAGATTATGGAGCTCCTAAGATTCAGCTACACTATCACACAAAGCATTTGTGTGCTGGGTATGAGACATGTGGGTTGTGGGAACTTTTACACCATGATCATAAATGTTTACTTGTATAATTTATTCTCTCAAATATATCTATCAAATTAATACTGTAACATAGTTCTTTTAAAGCCAGGACAAAAGAGTGAGTGAACCCACTTTACCCAAAGAACATATGGATAATGACAACTGGTGATAGAGAAATATAAAGAGGTAACACAGAGAACAGCATAATTACAATAAGACTCTACCATTTCCTGTACTACATTAGCAGTGTTTATCAATGTTTTAACCCATATGATACTGTGTATAATTTCTCATCATACTGTAAAACCAAGCATAAGCGAGCTTGACAATGACTAAGGATAACAGAAAAATAATTGATGCCTTTGAGTTGTGGTCCTGGAGAAGAGTCTTGAACATATCATGGACTGTGAAGAAAACAAATCAGTCTGTCTTCAAGAGGATGAAACCAAGTTTCTCCTTGGAGGTTAAGATTTGAAGCTCCATCTCACATACTTTGGACACGAGGCCAGAAGGGATCAGTCCTTGAAGGAGGACATCATGCTTAAAAGGACAGAGGGACAGCACAGAAGAGGAAGATCTCAGATGAGATGGATTGACACAGTAACTGGAGCAATGGTGGTAGTTGTGTCGGGGTCAGTGACACTGGCTCAGGACAATAAAGGCTTCAGAGGTGTTGTACATAGGGTCACTGTAAGACACAGGCGACTCAAGAGCACATAACAAAAAGACTGTAAAACATCAATTTTCAGCTCCTCCCAGATGCACTGCTTCTCTGCAACCTTCCAAGCTATTTGTGTGCTGAACTCTGTTATTTAAGCCCTAACATGTATGACAATGACTAGGGATGACAGGAGAATTGATGCCTTTCAGCTGTGGTGCTGGATAAGAGTATTAAATATACCACGGACTGCTAAGAAAATGAACAGGTTCATCCCGGAGGGTGAAATCAGGCTGCTCCTTGGAAGCAAGGATTCTGAAACTTCATCTGACATACTTTGGACATGTTGCAACGAGGGACCAGTCCTGGGAGATGGACATCGAACTTGAGGGTGGAAGGACAGCGCAAGACAGGAAAACCCTCAGTGAGACAGATTGACTCAGGGACTGAAGTAATGGGGGTAGATGTGTCAGAGACTGTAAGATTGGCACAGGATAGAGCAGGGTATAGTTCTGTTGGATACAGGGTCGCTATGAGTCGCAAGCGACTCAAGGGCACCTAACCCCACGTGTGAAAGAATCTGAGAGCCATCTTCTGTGTCTGACCTGTCTCCTCAGCCTTGTCCAACCTTTTCAACAGGTCAAATCCAATACTCCCTGGAGGCAGTCCTATTTAAAATTCTAGAAGCACAACTGATTCTTTCACTGCTGTTTCCCAGTTCAATTTTCAGGAAATGATCTACCTGAGAACTTGGGTGCAGACTGAACCATTTCTGAAGACTATGATCATAGACTGGCTCCACAGAGGCCCTTGCAGATCTTCCCAGATAGCCAACCATCTATTTATCAATTTCTTAAACGTCTTATGATAATGGCCTGTCCTGTAACACTTAAAGCACTAAGAGCTATATGCTATTTATTATATGCTGTCACACATTTTTCAGTTAATTACTAATGAGATCATGTACCAATAATCTATACAAAGAATAAATTCACAGAAAGGGTCTATTTCACCATTTTTACCTGAGCACACAGAATGAAGGAATTCACATCCATTGAAATGGAATAGTTTAATACAGTGATGAGAGCTTACAGTGTGCCAGTGGCAAAGGCACAGTAACAAGAGCTAAGGGAGAGTCAGGAGCCCTGGTGGTACATGGGTGAGCATTCAACTGCCTATCCAAATTGGCTGAGTGATTCAAAGCTACCAGCCACTCCAACAGAGAAAGGTATCGCAGTCTATTCCCCAAAAGAAACTATGCTGCAATCCAAAGGCATTAGGGTTGATTCTACCAGTTGCTCCTTGGGAGAAAGACGGACAAGCTCCTTTCATGTGACTTCTTGTTGTTGTTGTTATGTGCCATCGAGTCACTTGCGACTCATAGCGACCCTATGTACAACAGCCCTAAACTCCGCTCTGTCCTGTGCCAATCGCACTGTCTCTGACACTCGCATCCCAATTA
>NW_006400141.1:1370364-1375135 GCF_000299155.1 Elephantulus edwardii
ACATTTCTCCTCATAGAGCCCAGCCTCCCGGATAATCTGTTCTGCATATAAGTTGAAAAGGTATGGAGATAGAATGCATCCCTAGGGTATGCCCTTCCCAATTTTGAACCATGCAGTGCTCCCTTGCTGTTCTGACGACTGCCTCCTGGTCCAAGTATAAGTTTCACATTAGAACGATCAAGTGACTTACTGCCCCTGAAATCCTGTTCAGCTATGAGTGACACACTAGTACAGTCCAAAGGCACTGTGGCAACACCAGGGGTAATTGTCTATACACACTGCCTTCTACACACATATGTGGGCTCTACAGGACAACACTTACACCCCCATTCTACCAGCCTACAGTAGTTGGAACTAATGGCCCTGGAATTTCGGTCAAGAC
This sequence comes from Elephantulus edwardii, assembly GCF_000299155.1. Lineage (NCBI taxonomy): Eukaryota > Metazoa > Chordata > Mammalia > Macroscelidea > Macroscelididae > Elephantulus > Elephantulus edwardii. The sequence goes on from NW_006400141.1 coordinate 1,370,747, forward strand.
ACATCAAACATTAGAGGTAGCAATCTCATGTTTCAGGTAACTGCTGGTGTGATGCCTGAGGTTGAGGGAGAAAAGCTGGATGGAAGGTGGGGATAGCCCAGTGAACTAGGGTAGCCTCATGCATATTTCTAACCCTATCCTATATTTGACCTTGGGAAACAGAGAGCCAGGATTAAGGTAGCCTGAGACCTTCCCTCCCCCCCCCCTCCCCGACACCCCGTTGTCCCAGGAGCCAGGCCTGAAGCAGATGTAGAGGTGGCTGCTAAGACCCCAATCTTGAACGACCTAAGCAGGAATGTTTGCCAGAAAGATGGTGAGCCTTAACAGGGTTGTAAACCTCAATAGGAGCAGAGCAATAATAAGAACTGCACTGGTATGCTCACCACTGATCCTCACCGTCGGATCACCACCCCACCTAAGACTTCACTCAGTCCACTGAGATGTCTCCACTGTGAAACCATAGCATATACAACAAGGAGAGAGGATTAGATATCTAACTGACCAAATTAAGAGGAATCAGGCAGAACAAGAATGCTCACATTTAGAAATAGGAAGCCAGTCCCTGGGAAGGTGCTCCTTCACTTACAGGAAGGCCTCTAGTTCCAGTCAGTCCACACGTAACAGTGCACATATCCACCCTGTCAACCTTGGGACGTAAGACGAGTTACGGCGATGTACATTACTGGAAGGGCTACATACACATAGTGGCTTGAAATTGTTTCAGGCTTGAATTGCACTTCACACTTGTAACCTGGGCCCAGAGCATCTACACTTGCCTAGAAAACTTCATTACACTATCTGGGACCTCAAGTCCAAATGGTTCTGTCCAAGTTGGTGCCTTAGATCTTGCCTCAACCATTAGCATACTGTTCCTTTCTACTTCAGATTTCATAACTGATGTACTGCAGCTCTCCTTGTTCCCTGCTAAGCGATTACTGCCCATCACCCTAAAAGGCAGCTTTCTATAGTTTTATGGACTCTTCTACAGAGGATGAATAAGAGCACTTAAGGATGTGATGACTATGAAAGGGTATAATGGAGGGCTGTGGCAATGTGTTAGATGGGTTAAGTCCTTAACTACTTGCCAGAACACTGGTAGTTTGAACCACATCGGGATGCCTTGGAAGACAAGTATGGCAATCTGCTTCCAAAAACTTACAGGCCTGAAAATCCTATGAAGAAGTTCTACTCTGCACAAGGGTCTAAATCAACTAGACAGTAACTTATAACAAAACATTGAAAATAATGGTGGCTTCGGAGTTTGGGAGTTCGGAGTGAAGGTGCGTGATTAAGGAACAAGGAAGGTGTAACCACCTCAACACTCCCCCAGAAAATAAAAAGCACACTAAGTATATTTACTTTTTTTTTTAAAGTACACTTGGAAGGTGGCCCACCCAGTAAACTTTATCCACTTACTTTTTCTAAATAAAAAGGATGGTGCAACTGCCCTCATCTGTGGTTGGCAATGAGGATACTGTTGCTTAGGGTAGCCATTATCATCCTAGTAGAAAGTACAGGCCTTTCTTTCCCTGAATCCATAAAAGAGGTCCAACTGGGTAGGAAAGCAAGCAGCCACAGGTCAAATAAGTCAAAACCGGTACCGTCAGCGGACACAATTGTGCAAGAATAAATTAAATGCCACTGCCAGGCACATACATAAAGTGGGATGGCAAGAGGATTCACAGAGTTTTCTTGTTTAAGCCATCATCATGGACTCTTCCTCTGAATAACACAATGAAATGCCTGTCTGGATAGTCATTAGCAATCCAGTATGAAAAGGAAAGAAATAGGGCAGGGCCAGGAGCTTGGAGGAGTCACTCTGGCCCTCAGGAGTCCCTTGACGTCGATGGTCCATCTGTGCCAGCTGAAGGCTGTGGGGCACCAAAGATCTTGGCAAGAAGCCCTCGGTTAGAGCGAGCTTGGTCCTGGACAGTAGCCAGACGAGCCCTTTCGCGACCCCCTGGCCTGGCTGCCTTCCGAGCCCTCAGCTCCTGCTCTGTCGGGCGCTGGGCAAAGTTCCAAGAGCCATTAGGACGAGTAGGGTCTCCATCAGCAGCGAGGAAGCGTTTTCCACGTTCCACACTTTTAAGATAGAAGTCAGTCTCACGCTTGGCCTGGGCAACCTCGGCCCTCAGGCGCTGCCGACGTACCTGGCGCTCAAAAGCCAAGTGTTCGCTAAGATGGGACCAGGTGAAACGATGCAGGTACTGCGGACAGAGAAACAAGAGATCCGGTGAAGTGAACAGAAGAGGAAATTGTAATCCGGAACGGTCAACAAGGGTCCCAGGCGGGGAGGTGGGAAGGTGAAGGGTGCCACCAGAAGACTGTCAGCTTACCTTGAGGTTCCATAGGTCATATCGGAAAGGACTGCGCCGCCGGGCGCCCATGGGCGTGTTGTGCAAACTGGCCGCCACGCGCTTGGCCACACGCTTGTCCCGAAACTCCACCCAGCCCTCGGTGTAGTCCTTGCTGTACTTGGATTTCTTCTTTTCTCCAGCAGCCTTGGCTGCTGCCTTCTTCTTCTTCCGCCGCACAAATCCATCTGCGCTCCAAACAGACTCAAATAAGCCGATGCCTCCCATTTACTTGTTTTCCAAACTCGCCAGCGAGGGCCCATCTGTTAACACGTTGCCGCACATTTTTAAATTGACGACCGTGCTTAGAAACACATTTGCCGTCATTTAACTCAATCTTCTCTTCAACTGTCACCTCTTTAATCAGACCTGCCCTGAACACTATAAACTGCACACGCTCCTAACCCCAAGTTTCGTGGAAAAGTCACTGTGATTTACCCATTTAGCAAACTGGTTAATGGAGGTCCGGAAAGCACAGTAAGTGGAGGGAAGATTCTACCTGATGAACTACCAATCTGAGAATTAAAGCACAGATCGCAATCCCGCGAGATTCCCGCCACAAGAGACATGAGCAGTACAAGTTTACCACAAAACTGCCCCAAGACCCTCTTTCTATTCCGTACTTACCCTCCGGCTGGAAAAAAACTCGCCCGACCTCACCGTAGGCGCTGAGAAGGTTGCGTACGTGCAGGGGCCGAAAGCGCGGCGGGATGTGACCTAGGTAAACAATTCCAGGCACTATCCGTTTTTTGCCGCTGCCTTCTTCCTGTTCTTCTTCTGGCTCCTCCTGTTCTTCGTCTGGCTCTGGGTTTTGGTCTTCTCCTTCCAGGGTCTCGTGCTCCGTTACTCCCATCTCCGACTCTTCGGCCTCCATGCCGGCTATACGTGAAGCACGACAGCCGTAAACTGCCGCGTTTTCTGACGCGTGCTGAGGGTAACGTCTTGCAGTGAGAGGCGGGGTCAAGTAACACGATGACAAATGAAAAGACAAGATAGGCCGATGTAGGCGGATCCAATGGAAGGCGGAGTAGAGAACGTGAAGTCTTTCATCCGCCACAAGATTAAAAATGTGGAGGCGGTAGTATAGGTTACCGGCAGCTAAACGAACTTCCCTCTTAGACTGCGCTGGAAGGCCCAGAAAAATTTGCCCAACGCTTAGGTAGTTCTCCAGATTGTCAACTGAGACAGGCTTTTTCCGAGAATTTAGGATAACTTTGGACGGTCTAGCTTTCACAAATTTAGCTGGAAATAAGTGCAGCCAGAGTGCACTTTAGAAACACAGATAGTGAAACTTTGTCTCGCAACGCTTTGGGTATGTTTTCAGGAGATGCCAGTTCTTGGAAAAAGACATCTTGCTTGGGAAAGTAAAGAAAGGGTCTGTGACGGAGAGGAAGAATCTCAAAATAGATTGGCACAATGATTCCAAAAATGAGCTTATGCACAGCAAAGGTTGTGAGAGTAGGGCAAGATTTCCTTCTGTTGTGCACCTGATCGTTACAAGTGAGAACCAAGTTGACAGCACCCAACAACCACCACGATAAGGACACCTGGTGGTACAGTGGTTAAGATCTTTGCTAACCGGAAGTTCCAGTTGGCATTCACCTGCCGTTCTTGAAGAAAGAAGGAACTATAAACAACAAACCCACCGGTTGATCTACTTTTCCTGGAAAAGTGATTGTTGTTAGGTTACATGGAGTAAATTCTAATTCATAGTGACCCTATATATAACAGTCATGCACAACAGAACCAAATACTACCCAGTCCTGTACCATCTTCACAGTAATTATTTGAACCCATTTTTGCAGCCCACATCATCCATCTCATTGAAAGACTTTTTGCTCACCTACCAAGCATGACCTTCAGCGACTGGTCCCGCCTGATGTTGTTGTTGTTATTTGCCGTCGAGTCGCCTGTGACTCATAGCGACCCTATGTACAACAGCACTAAACTCCGCTCTGTCCTGTGCCAATCGCACTGTCTCTGACACTCCCATCCCAATTATCCCAGTCACTGAATCAATCCACCTCATAGAGGG
>NW_006400141.1:1378420-1402120 GCF_000299155.1 Elephantulus edwardii
CCCTTCACATCTATCTCCCTTTCACCAGCCCTCCATCTAATAACTTATATATGAAGCTTCCATGGCTTCTGTGATTTCAAACACATCAGCTGCTGGTCCCGCCTGATAACATGTCCAAAGTACAGAAGAGAAAGTGTCACCAACCCTTGTTTCTAAGGAACATTCTGGCTATATTTCTTTGAAGACAAAATTATTCCTTCTCTGGCAGTCAGTGATGTTCGGTGTTGTTTGCCAACATTGTCATTCAAATGCATCAATTAATCTATCTTCCTTATTCATTGTCCATCCAACTTCTTTTTTTAACTGCTAGAACCATCTTTAAGATAATAAATACAACAGGTTTTAGTCCCTGTCATAGGCTGGAGAACCAATAGGAAAGGTCAAGAGGACATTTGTTCACTGACATTGCAATGCCCTCATGTTTCTGGATCATAATAGTCCCGTTCTGTCTGGTTCCCAGTACGTCTGGTTCTAGACACACCACAAGAATATCAGTAGGATCAGAGGTTTGCCTAGTTGCTTACTGGGCTAAAATAGATATCACCCCAATATGCTAATCTGACAAGGCCTAATGGGTGTCCTCCGAATGCTGCTCCAAAGTTGTCTTCATCCCAACACTTAGTTTCTTTCTCCACTACAAACGTTGAGCCTTCCTTGTACACATTTTTCATGCATAGGAGACTATAAAAAATATCAAAGCTTATGTCGGGCATATCTTGGTCCTCAAGGTGACATCTTTGAACACTCTACAGAGGTCTTTTGGTGTAGATTTGCCCAAAGCAATACTTCATTTGATTTCTTGATTGCTGCTTCTTTGGGGGTTGATTATGAACACAAGTAATATTAAATCCTTGACAACTGCAATATTTTCTGTTTATCTTGTTACTTAGTCCATTTGTGAAGATTTTTTCTCTTTATAGTTTTTATATCTACACTGAAGTCTGTAGTCCTTGATCTTCATGGGTAAGTGCTTCCTTCTTCACTTTTCAAGGAGCAGACAACAAAGTTGTGTCATTTCTATATGCATATTGTGAGTTGATGGTTCTTACTCCAAGCCTGATGCATCATTCTTCCTGTAGTCTAGTTTCTTGTATTGTTTGCTTTACAAACAGATTGAGTGAATATGATGAAATGATATCACTGTATGTTTATTGAGGTACACTGTTTCGGATTTTAAATTACATGTTGTTATTGTTGTTAAGTGCCACCGAGTTGTAGATGACTCATAGAAACCCTATAAGTGAAAGACCTGAACATTTGTATAACTTCCATCATTTCTCTAAGTTCATAGTAGAGTTTTTGAAGGCAAGCTATTTCTGCAGCGGATGCCACTCCTGCTTCCAAGCCTCTTTTAATGTGGGATCTTCACCAAACACTGTCCTCCATGGGTAACCATTATTGCATTTGACACATCAGTGTCACAGTGTTTAGCATCACAACAACCACAGTTACCTCTGTATAGCAAATTGACTGACCAGCGCTATACCACTTAGAAAGATGTTTAACCAAAAACAATCAAAACCATGTCTGAGGACTGCAGATTAAAATCACACAACTTTGGCTTGGTAGCATAACTTTCTTTCCACTAGGCCAACAGAGTTCTCTCTATGACTTACAGCAATTAAGTTATATAGGATACCCTGATTCAAATAACTATTCTTGAACTGTGCATGAGTTCAGCATGAGAACAATTAAGTGTTCTGTAATAGTCATTCTTAATAATGTCATGAAATAATTTGTTATCCATACATTCAAGTGCCATTGAGCAAATATCACTGTTGAAAATTCCTTTGGGCCATTTTTATACTGTCATTATAAGTAGGAATAGAAGACACATGACCATAACCATATGTCTAGCAATCAAAGTATCATTTAACCAAAGGATCTAAGTGTACTTAAGCTTCCTTTTGTAAAAATTTTCTTTAGTATGAGGGTTTTTGGGAAATATTTTAAAATTATTGTTGTTGTTATGTGCCATCGAGTTGCTTGCGACTCATAGCGACCCTATGTGCAAGAGCCTAAACACCGCTCTATCCTGTGCCAATCTCGCCATCTCAAACACACTCATTCCCACCACCTCAATCACAGAATCGATCCTTCAAGGGTCTTCCTCTCCTTTGCTGCCACTCCACTCTCCCTAACATGATGTCCCTCTCCAAGGACAAGTCTCTCTTTGCAACATGCCCAAAGTATGTCAGAGGAAGATTTAGAATCCTTGACTACAGGGAACATTCTGGCCTCACCCTCTCCAGGACAAACCTTTTTCATCTCCTAGCAGTCCATGGTATATTCAACACTCTTCTCCAGCACCACAGCTCAAAGGCATCAATTCTCCTTCTATCATCCCTAGTCACTGTCCAACTCTCCGAAGTATAGCACGTAATTGCAAAGACTATAGCTGGATCAGGTGCACCTTAGTCTCCAGCCTGATGTTGTTGCTCTTCAGTACTCTTGAGAGGTCCCTCACAGCTGACTTTCCCAATACAATTTGTCTCTTGATTTCCTTGCTGCTGTTACCAAGAGTGTTGACTGTGGAGCCAAGAAAACTAAAACTGTTAACTATCTCAATTTCTTCACCTTCCATACTGATGCTACCAATTGGCCCAGTGGTGAGAATCTTTGTTTTCTTGATGTTGAGCTTCAATCCATATAGGAGGCTGCAGTCCTTGACGTTCTGCAGCAAGCGCTTCACGTCTTCAGTTCCAGCAAGCACGGTTGTGTCATCCACATAACACAAGTTGTTAATGAATCTTCCACCAAACCTGATGCCACGTTCCTCCTCGTACAGCCCAGCATCTCAGATGATCTGTTCTGTATACAGATTGAAAAGGTATAGAAACAAAATACATCCCTGACAGACCCCCTTCTTGATTCTGAACCATGTAGTGTCTCCTTGCTCTGTTCTGAGACTGCCTCTTTGTCCAAATATAGGTTTCGCATTAGCACGATCAAATGTTCTGGGATTCACATTCCTCTCACAGTCAGCCATAGCTTGTGATCCACACAATCAAAAGCCTTTGCATAGTCAGTGAAGCACAGATAGACATTCTTCTGGTATTCTCTGCTTTCTGCCAAGATCCATCTAACATTAGCTATAATATCCCTAGTGCTGCGACCTCTTCTAAATCCAGCGTGCAGATCTGGTAGTTCTCTGTTGACATATTCCTCCAAACGTTTTTGGATAATTTTCAGCAGAATCTTGCTTGCATGTGATATTAATGTTATTATTCGATAATTTCCTCACTCTGTTGGGTCACTTTAGGATGAGAACAAATATTTATCTTTTCCAGGCGGCCAGCTGGCTGTCCTCCAGATTTGACGGGTTTGGGGGATTTTTTAAATATAAACTTTTAATTTTATACTGCTTTACTTAGAAAATCCATATACATTGTTTTTCACATCAGATCTGTCCAATTTCCTTAACCTATCCCTCCCTCCACCTATCAAATTGTGCATTGCTTCAGAAAGCGGAACATAGAAATTCCATATGACCCAGCTCTTCCACTGCTTGGAATCTACCTCGAGAAAATGAGAACTGAGGCACAAATGGAGACTTGTAAGCCAGTGTTCATAGCAGTGTTATTCACCATCGCAAGAACATGGAAACAGCCCAAATGTCCAAGCACAATTGAATGGATTGAAAAGTTATGGTACATTCACACTATGGAATACTACACAGCACACAGGAACAATGATTTTATAAATCATTAACTTGGAAGGGACTGGAGATCATTAAGCTAAGTGAACTCAGTCCGGTAAGGGAAATCATTATTGTGGAAATAGGTTTGAGTTTTTTATTTCTGTTTTGAACTTAAATTGCAAACATTAGCTTGGACTTTACCTTCATTTTTGTGAATATTTCTAAAATATTTAAATATGTACAATTATTTCTTCGGGAAAAAATATCTATCAAGTCTAATCTATTTGTTCTGATACAGTATCTATAGCAAATTACGTTTTCCTCCTGCACACATGGCCTGATCTCTGACCTTTCCTCAGTCCTGTCCTCAACCCTGTAGTCACAGGTTTCCCCTCAGATCTCATGTATGCCCAGGTTAGAACCCGAAGAGTACAGGTGTGGAGCCTATAGGAAACGCTGGGTCGCTCATTCCCAGAACCTGCACCAGCACCCCCAGGGCCCTCTGCGGGCCATCTGGTCGACCGTGAGTGTGCCCACAAGGGGGCGCCATCCGCACTCTGCATGCCTCTGAGCGGGCAGTTCCCAGATCAGCACCGAATGCAGAGCTACTTCCAGTGTAAAAATGAACCAGGTTTCTGGAATCCGCTTGGGACCGATCATGGGACTATTATCTACCCTTGGCAGCCCTACAAAGCAACGTACAGGACTGAAGCTGGTGACAAATATGGCCACAGTCACTACCTAAAATAGAACTTTTACCTAATAGTCCCAACTATATTGCTAAAGGAACATGGCGAGGGTGCTCTTACAAGGAGTATCTGAAATTTGAGTTCTCAAACTGCCCATTTTGTTGAGCTTTGGCGATGTTGTTTTTTTTTAAATTTTGTTTTCCATTTTTCTTTATTTGAGGGTTTTTTCTTTATTAAAAAAAAAAAAAGCACCCTTTCATCTCGCTGTGCTTCTTTGTGGGAAGTTTGTAAGATGATAGACCGGTCTCTCTTTTAAATCCTTAATTTATCTTCAATACATAGTAACAGTGCATGTAGTGAAAGTATATCTTACACATTTTAGAGTCTCTTCAAAAGATAAGGGAATAAGGGCTACGAGTAAATGATGGAAGTATGGCTGTCGGTTGTGCCTGAGTGATGGCTACACTAGGAGCACATTTTCTTTTATTTGGGTTTGCTTGAAACGATCATCAATGTTTTCTCAAAAAGTATCATGATAGGATGGTGTAGAATTTCCGACCTTTCTATCCAACACACTCCTCATTCCTCCTATCTCAGTGAAAGTCTTCTGAGACTCCTAAGGATCGAAATCATTGGTAATTTCCTTTATATGCACCATACAAACCTAGCCATACGACGGTTTATCTATTTTTTCTAAGGACTCCTATAAGTTTATCATTGAGCACAGCTGTTAATCTATTCGCTTTAAATGCACTAAAGGGTTATTGCTATACAAAGCTCCATAGAATGTTGAAGTGATCTTAAAAAAAACTGTAACTCCTTCGAGCCGGACTCGAACCAGCGACCTAAGGATATCCACGACAAAGTACCTACAGTCCTCCGCTCTACCAACTGAGCTATCGAAGGAGCTCGTTATGCGCTCCCTTGATGGTATTGTGATGTTTCTTTGACTTGAGTACCTATCCTGTGCCGTTTTCATTACTTCTGACTAGTCACTGTGTCAATCTATTTCGTTGAGGACTTTCCTCTCTTTCTCTGACCCTCCACCTTTCCAAGCATGGTATTCTTTTCCAAGGAAGAGCCTCTCCTAACATGCCCCAAGTACCTGAGACCAAGCTCTGTCAATCTTTGCCTTTAAGGACCAGTCTGGCTACATTTTCTCCAATCTGTATGTTGCTTTTGGCGGTACTCTCCTCCAGCACCACAGTTCAAAGGCATCAATTCTTCTGTTATCCCTATTCCCTGTCCTACTCTCAGATGCAAGTATACGTCATGACCTGAATGAGGTGCACCTTGGGCCTCAAACTAACATCATTGCTTCCAAGTAGTTTGGAGCGGTTCTTAACAGCCACTGCAATGCATCTCCTGATTGCTGGTACCAAGATTAAAAGGCTGACAGTCTAAATTTTTTCTCTATCGTGATGTTGCCGATTAGTTCAGTGTTAAGGTTTTTGTGTTCTCGATAGCGAGTGCTTGTTGTTGTTGTCGTTGTTGTTATGTGCCGTCGAGTCGCTTGCTACTCATAGAGACCCTATGTACAACAGCCCTAAACCCTGCTCTATCCTGTGCCAATCGCACTGCCTCTGACACACCCATCCCGATTACTCCAGTCACTGAGTCAATCCACCTCGTAGACGGTCTTCCCCTCCTGCGCCGTCCCTACACCCTCCCAAGCATGATGTCCCTCTCCAAGGACCTGTTCCTCCTTACAACATCTCCAAAGTATGTCAGACTAAGCCCCAGAATCCTTGCCTCCAAGGAGCAGCCTGGTTTAACCCTCTCCGGGATGAATCTGTTTGTTTTCCTAGCAGTCCATGGTACCCTCAATACTCTTCTCCAGACCACAGCTCAAAAGCATCAATTCTCCTTCTATCCTTCCTGGTCAATGTCCAACTCTCTGATTATTATAAGTTATTATAAGTTTTTTTATACTTGTAAGTATTATATTTTTAATTTTTATACTTATAAGTATTATAAGTTATTATAAGTTTATTATTATAAGTTATTGCAAAGACCACAGCCTGTATCAGTCATACCTTAGTCTACAGAGTGACACCATTGCTCTTCAGTACCCTGAAGAGGTCCCTAACAGCAGACTTATTGGGTGCTTAGGATACTGTAAATATTTATCCTACTGCTCTTTCTTTATATTCCAGTTTATTAGTAATTACGATGAACTTTCTAAATTATTGGATATGTTTAATGAACAGTTCTGGGTGTTTATTACACAAATGTATGTACACAAAAATTCATTCTCTTGAAAGCTTAAGATTTATGCTTTTCATTGTGCATGTCATACATACATTTGGGGGGAATCCATCTCTAATGCTCTATGTCCTGCTCCCCTATCTATATAGAAACATAATCCCTATTACACCTGTTGTCTCACTGTGCTATTCACTTAGTATCTCCTCTCTCTAACAAAAGTGTCAATGTTGGTTAAAAATGGTGAGGGTGTTTTAAATATAAACAGCTGGTTGAAGAGGAACCTGCTGTCTTGAAATAAGAGTTATTGCCCAATGTATTTTGTAAACATTTCCCTTTGAAAGACAAAGGAAAACTATGTATATATATATAAATGTACCTTACTACTAAAATATGACAAGGGTATGTGTTTTTGTAAATTGGAGTTTTCTGTATGTTTTGTTTTTTTAATGACTTGCATGGCTTATATGTATTATTTATATCTATATCTCACAACTGTAGTGAGTTATGTAAATGATACACAACTCCTCTCATCAATTTTAAAAGACATAATGAGATGGATTGATTCAGAGACTAGGGTAATAGGAGTAGGTGTGTCAGAGACAGTAAGATCGGCACAGGACAGAGAAGGGTTTAGAGCTGTTGTACATAGCATTACTATGAGTCGCAGGACACTCTACAGCACATAACATTTCATTTCCACAGATAGTGTGCTGCACTGCTGATTTTTTTTATGAGTTTAGCGTATTCTCCTGCAGATGAAAAACCTTCTATTTTTCATAAATAAGAGCAGAAATGAAGCCCGAGAGAAGCCTCACTACTTTTCCCACCGAATGAGAAGGTCAAAGCTCAATTGAGATTCCAGAGCTTCGTGTGGTCCAGTTACATTATATTTCAGAATTTGTCTGATTCTGCAGAATTCTTCTAGGTGATGTCGATAGTTAGTTAGTTAGTTAGTTAGTTAGTTAGTTAGTTAGTTAGTTAGTTAGCTTTTAACAATAAGTTAATCTGAGGGTGAAAGTCTCACCTCTGGGTCTTTTTTTTTTAACAGGTTGTGCTCAGTTATAGGAAATCACTTTTTTTTAATTGTTATTTTAACAAACATTTACAGAAAAGTTGGATTTTCATTCATTCATTGTTGCATATTTCCCTCCCTTCCCCTCAGGTGCCTCTACCTTCTCTCTTCCACTTCCCCAAGTTCACTTCATTTTTTTATAAGATAATATTCATTCATTTTGCACAATTTCCTCCCTTTCCCTTCCCCCCTCCTAGTTCACTTTGCAATGCACCTCTTATTTTGGACTATTATGCCTTCAAGCCGGAACCCACCCATAACTGGTCCTCCAGTGGATTTTCAGAGGCTATAAATCACACCGAAGGAGATTGCTCATCGGTTGGTCTCCTGCAGAGTAGTGAGTGGATTCGAACAGGATGGTTTTGATATTGAACCTCAGCTTCTTACCACTGTTGTTCTTAGAAGCAAGCTAGACAAGTATGACTTATGGCTACCCTATGAAGAGCCAACCTGAAATCTGCCCTATTCTTTGCCATCCTCATCATCTCTAATACACTTGACTCGTTGCTGCTGTCACCTTGTCAGTCCACCTTGTTGGGAATCTTCCTCTTCACTGACCCCCTATCTTTCCAAGTGTGATGTCCCTTTCCGTGGAATAGCCTCCCCTAGCAACATGTCCAAAGCTCTGCCATCTTTGCTGGCTGCACTTTCTCCAAGACATACCTACTTGTTCTTTAAGCAGTTCAAGGAATATTCAGTACTCTTCTCCAATACCACAACTCAAAAGCAAAAATTCTTCTGTCATTCTTGCTCATTGTCCATCTCTCTGATATATAGCAGGTGACTGGGAAGAACAAAGCCTGGATCATGCACACCTTAGTCTTCAAACTGACATCATTGTTCTTCATCATGTTGGAGAGTTCCTTCACAGCAGGCTTGCCCAATGCAATATGTCTTTTAATTTCTTAACTGCTGGTACCAAGTGTGTTGATTATTGATCCAAGGAAGGTAAAATCATTGACACCTTCAATCCTTTTCCCATCTATACTTGGCCACCATAATCTGCTCTTCTTACATCTCGCTTTGTGGGAAGACTCTTATTCTTCTCTATTCAGAATATAGTGTCTGAATCTATTCGAATCTTGAGGACAAATTTCTCCTAAGACTGAACATTATTCGTGTGAAACCGTCAGATACAACTTTTCCCGATTTCTTGCGCTCGTAAGAATTACCTTTGGAGACAGTTTTTTGTTGGTTTGTTGTTGTTGTTTTTTCGGAGCCAATTTCTTAATGAAATGTTGCTTGGCGGGAGTAGGCCGAACAATCTCCTTCCCAATCTCCTCCCATACTATTTGCTGCTATTGTGTACCCTTGAGCCGGAATCAATTCACAGGTGACCCTCTAGTGGGTTTTCAGAGGTTGTAAATCGCACGAGAGGAGATGCGCTTCTTTCTCCTACAGAGCATCTGGTGGACTTCAAGCCTGTCAATTTTGGATTTGAAGCACAGCTTCATATCGCCAGGCACCAGAACTCCACTGGAAGGTCAGCTATGAGTAGGTTTCGACTGGACGGCACACAATAACGACAATGAATCAACATAGTCTTGCAAGAGCTTCACGATTTCTACTTTCGTTGATGAAATTATGTAGGAAACCTGTGTGATGTCTTGCCTTCAGTTTTTATTCCTGAGGACTGGAGGTGTTTCTCGACACTTCTGAGCAATAGCAAATATTACCAAGGAGCAGGGCAGTTGTATCAGTCGCAAGCGAAACCACACAGCCAGCGCCCAGGGGATTGATCTATAGTCCAATGCTTTAGCAATTTAGCAACTTTAACCTGCTCTTTTTTTTTTTACTCTCTTCTCTCCCATAATTGTGCAAGCCTTGCCTGGCAAATAGCTCTTGGCCTCGCCTATTGACGTCCACGCCAGGGGGCGCCATCCGCACGCACCCTGCTAGAGCAGCCTAGCACTGCGCTTGCTGCGATTCGCTGCAACAGCACGTGTCCAGCTTGACTACCAGGGCACTTTTTCTTACTTAATATTTATACCACTTTACTGTGGGCCCCAGTACATTTCCCCCCTTCACTTCGACTCGAGTCTGTTCTGGGCACCAAGCTACCCAAGAAGGACTGAAAGTGGCAAATTTGTTCCCAGTTTTATAGCGGAGGCTTGACAATTTTTTCCTAGAAAGTGGCCCAGCTAAATCCCTAAAGCACAGATGGCCTGAGCGCCCTCCTCAGCTCTCGTTTGCCGCACCTTTCTCAGGATCCTAACTGCACTCTTTAATTTGAAGGGAAACAACTCTTTGATTATTTTTTTCCTCCTAGTGTACGTGCTGTGGGGCGGGAGCGAGATTTTCTTCTTAACATAGCAGCTCTGAACAAAGAATTAACTCAGTGGCAAAATAAAAAGAAAATCACCTTTGAAGACCACTGGTGGTGAAAGGATAGGGCGAGATTCAAGGATTCCGTAGGAAAGCTAGGGTGGGGAAAGGAGGGAAAAAGAAAAGCGTATTTACCGCTGTTTGTGTAAGCAATGGAAGGTCGGTTTTTACTTGCCAGAACCAATCTCTATATTTGAAATAATTAGCAATTTAATTACAACTAACCAAAACTGTCATCCTGCTAACAAACACATGAAGAAATGCTCAAAATCCCTAGCCCTAAGAGAGATGCAAATTAAAACAACTATGAGATATCATTTCACCCCAGTCAAAATAGCAAAATTTAACAGAACAGCAAGCAACAAATGCTGGCGAGGTTGTGGAGAAACTGGAACCCTGATTCACTGTTGGTGGGAGTGTAAAATGGTGCAACCCCTGTGGAAAGCAGTATGGCGCTTTCTCAAAAAGTTGCAAATAGAGATACCATTTGACCCAGCAATTCCACTACTGGGAATATACCCTGAAGAGACCATAGCTGACATCCAAGCAGATATATGCACACCCATGTTTATTGCAGCTTTGTTCACAATAGCAAGGAGTTGCAAACAACCTAAGTGCCCATCAACAAACGAATGGCTAGAGAAGCTGTGGTATATTCGCACAATGGAATACTATGCTGCATTAAAAAACAAGGAACTCATGCAATATTATTCAAAATGGTTGACTCTGGAGAACATTATGCTGAGTGAAATATCCCAGTCACAAAAGGACAAATATTATATGATGCCACTGTTGTAGAATGGGACTGTCCTTGGGGTTGGGGAGAGACTGAGTAAGATGGGTTCAATAATGTATACTGCACTGAAACAGAGGAGGGAGAGAACTGTTTAAAAGAGATATATCTGGGTATTTCTGTCATCACAGGAGACTAGAGCGAGGGCTACATGGTGGAGGAGTGTTTGTAAAACAATGAAAGAATCTTTTCTTTTACTTTTCCATAATTTTTGGACTCATGTACTTATAACTTGTTAGTCAAATTTGTGTCTTCTAGGTTGCAACACCCCCATGATACATCTCCAAGGATATGAACATGTACGGCCAAGCACAATCAATAAGAGTGCACCTAAATTCCAAAATCAATCTCCATAATAGTCTATGTGTTTCCTACTGCCAAAGGGGCCCTTTAGAGTAGTGAGAGAAGATCTTCACCCTGAAACCCACAGTGTCCCTTTTCAGCAGGAAGTAGTTAAGAGAATACGCCATCCCCTTTTCCTTATGACTCGGGGTGAAGTCTCTCTCAGGGAGGAGTGATAGGGAATGGCAAAGGACACACTGACAAAGAAGATTAATCAGAACTGGCTTTGACAAGCACTGTGGCATTTGGACATGAACAAACTGGGAGGAGGGTAGAGAGAATAGTGCAACAATGAATGAATGGAAACCCAAAATCTCTGTAAATGTTTATGAAAATTAATAAAATATAGAAAAAAAACAATATAACATTGGCCATATATCAACAATAATCATGATAATAAAATAATATAGAAGGCATATATGCTGATCATGCCACATTGACTTTTTCTGTTGCCAGAAAATAAGAGACTATTGTGTAAAAAAAAAAAAAAAACTGTCATCCTTCGAGCCGGATTCGAACCAGCGACCTAAGGATACCTCTATGTTACTTCTACAGTCCTCCGCTCTACCAACTGAGCTATCGAAGGACCGCAAGAGTTCAGTCTCTTAAAAATCTTTTAAAAAATCGAAAAAACACCACATTGTTTTGATGATTACCAATTTTACTATTTTGAAAGCATAATTAATTGTAAACGGCCAGTGATGCATCTGAAATATTCTATATCATTATTTTGGCATGGACTTACAAAGTAAAATTAGTTACGTTTTATACTTAAGATATCGGGGCTTTATATACAAGGCAAATTTTATCTCAGAACTACTACTGGTATCTTTATTTTCTACGTATAATATAAACAGCGTGAACAATTTCCCCTCTTCCCCGATAATGCAAGATGTCCTGTTATTGAGTTATCTCCTTTTTCTGTCTTGAAAGTATCTTCTTACAGATGACTGGGTTGAAAAGAAGTCCGAGTCATAAACCAGCAATATTAGTGCATTTTTTTGCTGGTTTTGATTGTTTTGCCGTAGAGTCGAGGACAACTTGTAGCGACCCTAGGAACAAAATACCTGAACTCTGTTCTATAACTAAGGTCGTTTCTCTAAGTTTGTAGTTTCCAGAGGCATGTTGTTTCAGAAGCGGATGCCACTCCTGCTTTTTTATGCCTTTGAAATTCTTTCTGAAAACAGGATGGAAAATTATATCTATTCATAATGCTAATGATAAAGCAGTATAACACACCAAAAAAAGATTGCTGATCTCTTCCGCAGAGCAGCTTATGCATTCGGACCAAGTACTTTGGTATTACAGAGCAGCGTCTTAATGACAAACTAGGCCATCTGTGTTCCCTATAGTGAGGGAATTGCTCCCTGCATCACAACTTCAAGAAAAGGAAAGATTCTCATAACCAAGCCAATTGCCAACATCATAATAAATGGAGGAAAGATTGAGGTTGTTAACAATTTCATTTTGGGGAAAAAATCGTTTTGTTAGGATCCACAAGACACACTCTTGGCACGAACAGTCAGGAAATAAAAAGATGAGTTGCTTTAGGAAAGTCGGCTGTCAGGGACCTCTTCAGAGTGCCAAAGAGCAAACATGTCAGTCTAGAGACTAAAGTGCACCTGATCCAGGCCATGGTCTCAATTCTACTATGCATCTGTGAGCTGGACAATGACCAAGGATGACAGAAGAAGAATCCATGCCTGTAAGTTGTGGTGCTGGAGAAGAGTACTGAACAGGACTGTAACAGGACAAGTAACTTTGTTCTAGAGAGGGTGAAACCACGTTGCTCCTTGTAGGCAAAGATTTTGAAACACCGTCTCACGTACTTTGGGCATGTTGCCAGGAGGGACCAATCCTAGGCTAAGGACATCATGCTTGGAATTTTAGAAGGTCATCGCAGGAGAGGAAGACCCCGAACGAGATGGATTGACATAGGGACTGTGGCAGTGAAACAGATGTGTCAGAGATTGAGATTGGCTCAGGATAGGTCAGGTTTCAGGACTAATGTTTTCTATGAGTTCTAGTCGATTTACGGCACATAACAACAATGGTAAAGCATATATGGTAAAGCATTTTTTGTAGGATAAATTATTTGTGTGGTTCATGTTATGTTGCTAAGTGAAGCAGTTAACATGAAATAAAAACTGCTAAGAAATTTTAATAGCCAGTTAAGTATTTCTTTTTCAAAGCAAATTGTCAAACATCAACGTTCCGCATGTAGCATGCTCAACTTCTTGTGCCTGAGACAAGAATGAATCAAAGGTGATGAATACATTAAACCATCTGGAGAGAAAAGGTGCTTTTTAAATTATTAATTAGGAAAAGATTGTTAAGTGGATTTCTCAATAAAATATCTCCATGACTGTACTATTGAATTTTTTATTTAAATAGCAACTACCAACATCTCTCATCAGAAATATTGAGAGTATTTTGTTTCATTAACTTATTTATGAGAATCCTTTCGTTGAGAAACTAAATATTGTCTGATAACATTTCCATGGCCTGAATTATGACCTGCAATGACACACCTATTCAATGACCTGCAAGATGACACAACCTTACTTGCTGAAACTGAGGAGGGCTTGAAACACTTGCTGCAGAAGATCAGAAACTACAGCATTCAATGTGGATTACATCTCAACATCAAGAAAATGAAAATTCTAATCACTGGTGGCAATATCATGATAGATGGAGCAAAGATTGAAGTTATCAATGATTTCTTGTCACTTGAATCCACAATCAACACCCTTAATACCAGCAGCAAAGAAATAAAAAGATGTATCACATTGGGAAAATCTTCTGTCAGGGACTGTTCCAAGTGTTGAAAAGCAAAGGCATCACTTTTTTTTTTCCTGAGCCAACTCATGGTTTTCAGTTACTTGTTATGCATCTGAAAATTGGATGGAAAAGAAAAATTTATGCCTTTGAGTTGCAGTATTGGAGAAGAGCACTCAGAAGCCCATGAACTGCCAAAAAAAAAAAAAAAAAAACCCAAAATATGTCTCGGAAAAAGTGCCACCAGCTTGCTCCTTGGAAGCAGGGGTGGTGATGCTTTGTCTCATACACTTGGGCACGTTGTTTGGAAGGGCCATTCCTCGGAGAAGGACATCATTCTTGGGATCGTCAGCACAGGAGAAAACCTTCAATAAAGTGAATCGACATGGTGGCTGGAACAGTGGGCTCAATCAAATATATAAGAAAGAGATGGCACAGATCCAGGGCCAGGTTCAGATATGATATTCACAGAGACATGGTAAGTCAAAATCGGCCTGACAGCACATAACAACAATAGAACATGAGCAGCAATGGATGAAGAACATTTAGAAACGGATTTTTTTCCTCACATTTTCAGATGTGGACCTTGGAGACAAAATGGAAAAGCAGCAAAGATGCCAATATATGGTGAAAAGAAAAGAAAACTGCTAAACTCAATTGCTGATACACGAATATTTTACTACTTTTTAAAAATAGCTGCACTTGCAATGAAAAAAGAGAAAGAGAAGATCAAGTATTTATAAAAACCAAGTAAACAAAACCCATTGCTATTGCGTGGACTAGGACGCATAAAAACTCTATGGACAGAGTAGAACCACCCCAGAAGATTCCTAGGCTGTGATCCTTTCAGGGACAGACTGTCTCGTTATTGCCCAGCTGAGTGGCAGGTGGCTTCTAACCACCAATCTTTCCACTATGCTTAACGCACTTCATCACCAGGGCTCCCGATTAAGCATTAATGGTAATATAAAGATCTTGAAAAGGCCCACTAGGGGCATCCTGTACTGCACAGGGACATGGTGTCACTTGCTATTGGTCACCTACATTTGTGCAGATCATCTTCACCAATTTAACTGAGACCGTTGATATTGTTAGGTGCCATCAAGTCACCTATAGTGACCCTATGAATAACATGGAAACTCGCCCTAACCTACATCATTCTCACAGTCTCTGCCATGCTTGAGTCTGTGGTTATAGGCCCTGTGTCAATCCATTGTGGAAGATAATCCTTCTTCTGATCCTCCACCTTTTTTTGAAGTCTTTTCCAAGAATTAGCCCTTCTTAATAACATACCAAAAGCATGTGAAAAGAAATTTCAATATTCTTGCCTCTAAAAGTATCTTGGCTTCACTCCCTCAAAACATATTTGTTCTTTTGGGAGTTTATGGAATATTCAATTCTCTTTTCCAACACCACAATTTAAAGGCATTGATTCTTCTCCAGTCATTGTTATTATTATATTTCAGAAGCAAAAGAAGCAATTGAAAATATTGTGACTTTGATCAGGTGCACCTTAGTCTTTAAATGGATAACCTTGCTCTTCAGCATTTTGGAGAGATCCTTGACAGATTTTTTCCAATACAACATGGTTGTGTTTTGTTGTTTTTGTTTGGGTTGTTTGTTTGGTTTTTTTGGTTTTGTTTTTTTGTTTGTTTTTTTTTTTTAACCAAGACTACTGTTAGGTGGCAGTTCAGTTTGCTGTGGCTCAAAAGTTCAGATCTGAACCTTGTCCTGTCCTGTGCTATCCCTCTCATCTCTGATATACTTGAACCCATTTATAAAGTCACTGTGTATCAGTCTCGCTGAATGTCTTCCTGTCTTTCACTAACCCCTCAAGGACTGGCCCTTTCTTACAACATGCCCAAAGTATGTGAGACGAAGTTTCACCATCCTTGCCTCTTAGGAACACGCTAAGTTGCTCTTTCTCCCACATATATTTGTTTGCTCTTTTGCAGCTCAGGGGATATTCAGTCTCCACACCACAATTCAAAGGCATCAATTCTACTTCTCTCATCCTTATTCATTGTCCAACTGACTGAAACTAGAAAACATTAACTACTAAAAAGTAAAAAAATCACTTAACTGGAACTTCTGGTAAAGAAGCAGATGTTGAATGAGCGTTTACGCACCAGAGGGAACGGGCTTCCAAAAACACCAACACATCATCCAATTCCTGATAGTGGATAGGCCCATACAAAACAGAAGCAATTTTTGACTTTTTGGCAAGGACTCTGGTTTTAAGGCTGCAAACACAGTATATTCGCTGACTCTATTAATATTTACCTAGATGAGGGGGAAGCCTAATACATGAAGCCAGAATAAACCGAGAAATTAACGCCCTCTGGTGGTCACGTGTCCAGAACTGTCCCTGGACAATATGTTTCTAAGGAGAACAAGGCCAATTAGTGGAAATTTTAGTGGCTCACAGAATGAAGTTAATTATTAGAAAACCAAACTCAAGTCTCTGCTTTGAGAAACTTGATTTTCCTTCACAGCAGCATGTACAATTTCTTTCCAGTTCCTGGTTTCCGTCTATGCCACTACAGTATTGAATTTGTACCTGATTCCCAGAATTTTCTGGGCCAGCAGCATTCTGTGGCTTCTCTCACCTGAACCTTCTCTAAGGATGATCCTGAGGGCGGAACTTATCTAGGGACCATCGATTCACCATTGATTCACAGCCCACTTTGCCCTATTGACTAACTACAAATAGTAACTGTAGAGTGAAGGGGCAGCGAGCCACGACTTACTTCTAGATATTAAAGAGTATAAACGATGGCAGCACGAGCACCCAGCTGGGGAATTAGCTCAAATGGTAGAGCGCTCGCTTAGCATGCGAGAGGTAGCGGGATCGATGCCCGCATTCTCCAACTTTATGTCCCTCTTACCCCTGAAAATAGAAAACTAGATTGTTAGTGCACAATATGCGCCTATTTTTTTTATTAATTTCTTTTTTCTAATTAATTTTAATAGACATTTACAGAGGTCTTGGATTTCCATTCATTCATTGCCGCACTTTTCTCCCTGCCCACCCCTTCCCACCAGTTCGCTCCCCTCTCCGAAAAAAAAAATCCTTTATTAGTATACAATTCCCCCATCCCTTCCCCCACACCCCCACGCCTATTTTTTTTAAGAGGTATAAAATTTCCTTAGCATTTCCTCTCATAATTTTTGTATCTGAATCTTTGTTTTTAGTCCTTTAGATTTACAAAGCTACATTTTAGTGCTTTGTATATTTTCATTCCCTGTATCTGTTTCCTATCCTCCTGACCTATTTAAAAACACTTCGCGTTTTTACAGCCCCATTAATTACGAAGATGATGGATGTGTAGTTGTATTGGAGGTACATCTTTTTACAGTTACTTTTCCTTTTATGAGGTCACTTAACTGCATCTTGAATAGGACTCAAACTACTG
Source organism: Elephantulus edwardii (assembly GCF_000299155.1). NCBI lineage: Eukaryota > Metazoa > Chordata > Mammalia > Macroscelidea > Macroscelididae > Elephantulus > Elephantulus edwardii. Next base: position 1,395,684 of record NW_006400141.1, read on the forward strand.
TTATTATTATGTGTCGTCCAGTCGCCTGCGACTCATAGAGACCTTAGGCACAATGGCTCTGAACCCTGTCCTGTCCTGAGCCAGTCTCACGTCTCTGACACATCCACACCCATTACCTAGGCACTGCGTCAATCCATTTCATCCGGGGTCTTCCTCTCCTGCGCTGTCCTTCTACCTTTCCAAACTTGACGTCCTTCTCTAAGGACTGGTCCCTCCTAATAACATGTCTAAAATATGCCAGTAGCGCTGAAATTGGGTAAATGGCTCCCACTGACAGGTAATTGCAGTGGAAAATTTATCTGGATTAAAATCCAAAGTGCCTTCGCAAAAAATTCAATCCAGGGTTATTCTAGTAAACTTTGCACCCCAATCCTAAACGTTATCTTTGAAAAGAAAATTGGACTATTTTTCTTTTCTACCTTTTTTGACCCCAACTCATTTTCAAAAAACAAGAAGTTATTTGGGGCGCCCAGTTTTGGGTAGTCTCCAGCTATTAATAAAATTAGTCTCCAATTTGGGCAAAATCTTCAGACCCCTTCCTCACTTCAACTAGTTTGCGGGGTTTGGGTTTTGGTTTTTTTGTTTGTTTGTTTGTTTTTTCGCTTTCCAGTTGTTTCTGATAAATACAAGAACTTGACGATCATTTGCACAAGAAATAAAAATCCAGATGCATGAGAGGCAAGATTTTAAAGTAAATATATAAAATTGCCAGGCACAAAATCCTCAAACAATTCTTCCCTTAATCCAAGATCTTTGTGGTAGAGAACTCCTCCAGAGATCACAATTTCTGAGACAAGGTAGAAGTGGGACTAATACATATTAATAAATCAGTCTTAAATAAACAAATGTTGTCAAGTGATATTTCTTCCTTTTGAGCTAAACCAAAATGAGTGAGAAATGCTACTTTTTCATTATTTTACCCTTTCCCTCTGAAACCAGCAGCGACTCTCAAACCTTGCAATATATTGATTGCGGTGGATTGAGGGGTTTTGTTACGTTTTGTTCAGGGGGCTTTTTTAAATAGCAGTGCTTCCAAAATAACCGAAAGACAGGCGCTTAGTAAAATCTCTCGGGTAACTCTGATATCCGTTGAGTATTGTTAGCAGTAGTGAGAATCACCAGGACATAATTAAACACATAAAAAAACGTAATCCCGCTGCCTTTAAAATTTCGCGCCACAAGAGGACGCTCGTGCTCCATCAATTATTTGTGGGTCTCCGTTGTCGCGATCAGGCAACGCCTCTCTGCCTCTCTAGAGTCAAGGTCGTAGGTGGAGGGAGACCCTTCTCTGTACCAAAAGGGCAGCAGCCCAGCAACCTAAGATCTATCCATTAGGGTTCAGCGCTACTCCACCTACTGAACAAACTAGGGTTAGTGTATATATTAGGAATTATTGAGACTAATTATTTAAAAAGAGTAGGAAAAATTTGCAGTTCATAAATAATAGCTTTCAAGAAATGGACATAGAGAATGGACAAGCATGAAATGTACTTTTTACAACTTAAAAAAGTGTAAGGTGGCGGGGGAGAAAAAAAAGAAAAAAAAAAAAGGTGTGAACTCCTTCGAGCCGGATTCGAACCAGCGACCTAAGGATGCCTGCTAATTACCACTACAGTCCTCCGCTCTACCAACTGAGCTATCGAAGGACTCACACTGTCTTACTGATCCGCCAGGGATGCCATCTCTGTGTAAGGTTGTGGGAACTAGATGTGGTTACTATTTCTTTTATTCTACTTTTTTTCATTCAGCACCCATTTCAAAACTGACATTACTAGGGCCTCCGTCTTGACCAGGGAGAAAACAGAAACACTATAGTTCAACAATTTGCAAAAAGCAAAATTAAATTATGAGGAGGGGATAAGGAATTAACGATTAGTATCTCAATGCTGACTTCTATCTATAAAAAAATCAAGCGTGTCAAAAAGTTCTTCACTTGACATTTGTCACCATTGACCAAAAACCTAAACTTCAGTTCAAAGATCTATCAATAGAAACTTAAATCAATACATTTTCATGATCTATAAGTGACTGGGGTAATCGGGATGGGTGTGTCAGAGGCAATGCGATTGGCACAGCATAGAGCAGGGTTTAGGGCTGTTGTACATAGATAGGATGGCTGAGTCGCAAACGACTCGATGGCACATAACAACAACAACAACATCTTAACATAGAGGTAGAAATATGCCACTCAAGTATCATTTTGTAAAATGCAGAATTCAATTCTAATTTTCTATGACTGGAAGTTCAAATAGCTGGGTCAAACAAATAACAAACTCTAACGGTTTATACAATTTAGAGAATAGATCAAAACGTTAGAGTATCTGAAGATGCATCCAAACTTAAGAAAAATTATTCTTCTTCAGGTTACATTATCACATAAGGGACTCAGATGCATCGTAGGGCAAAGATTCTACTTATGCAAGTATACCATGAAGACAAATACGTCTGTATTTCCTAGAATTCTTTAAATCAATTATATTGCTTGCCTCATTGAATTACAGTATCATTTGACAACTACTCTACTTTTGTGCAAGATGCATGAATGCAAGATTTTAAAAAAGTGTGCTTTGACAAAATAGATAATAGTAAATAAATTTATAAATGATGCTAACATTTAGCCAGTTGGAATGGTAAGGAGATCAAATTTTATCCTTAATCCATACAGATTGATCCCACTCAAAATAAGATGTTTGAGGGAGATGCTCTGTTAATAGCCAAATTAATGGATTAGCAAAGTGCTTTTAATTCACTGGAGACAGGGAAATCTTTCTTTGTACTAAAGAGAATTACTATTTATTACCATGGTCTACTTACATTAGTAGAGTTATTCGCCCTACCTGTAAGATTCCATTGTTACAGTCACTACAGCCTGGTAAATATAAGCAATTGACTGTTTGGAGTCAATATGAATGTATTGTACGTATGAAACATAAAATAAATAAATAGATAGATAGATAAATGCAGAATCCATTGTTGTTGTTATATGCCATTGAGTTGCTTGTGATTCATAGTGAAGGTCCAACAGCCCTAAACTCTGCTCTGTCCTGTGCCAATCACACTGTCTCTGATACATCCATCCCCATTACTCCAGTCACTGAATCAATCCACCTCATAGAAAGCTTTACCCTCCTGTGCCGACCCTCCAACCTCCCAAGCATGATGGCCCTCTCCAAGGACTAGTCCCTCCTTACAACATGTCCAAAGTATATTAGATGAAGCCTCAGAATCTTTGCCTCCAAGAAGCCGCCCAGTTTAACCCTCTCCAGGATGAATCTGTTTGTTTCCCTAGCAGTCCATAGTACCCACAATACTCTTCTCCAGCACCACAGCTCAAAGGCATCAATTCTCCTTCTAACCTCCTTAGTCATTGTCCAACTCTCTGATGCATAACACGTGATTGCAAAGGCCATGGCCTGTATCAGAAACATCCTAGTCTCCAGAGAGACACCATTGCTCTTCAGTACTTTGGAGAGGTCCCTGACAGCAGACTTTCCCATGGCAAGGCATCTTTTAATTTCCTGGCTACTGGTGCCAAGACTGTTGACTGTGGAGCCAAGCCGACTAAAGCTTTGAACAATCTCAATCTCTTCACCATCCATACTGATGCTGCCAATTAGTCCAGTGCTGATAATCTTTGTCTTCCTGACATTGAGCCTCAGTCCATACTGAAGGCTGCAGTCCTTGACCCTCTGCAGCAAGCACTTCAGGTCCTCCTCAGTTTCAACAAGCAGGGTTGTATTATCTGCATATCTCAGATTGTTGATAGATCTTCCACCAACCTTGACGTCACATTTCTCCTCATAGAGCCCAGCCTCCTGGATAATCTGTTCTGCATACAGGTTGAAAAGGTATGGAGATAGGACACATCCCTGGCGTATGCCCTTCCCAACTTTGAACCATGCAGTGTTTCTTTGCTCTGTTCTGATGATTGCCTCTTGGTCCAAATATAGATTTCACATTAGCACAACCAAGTGTTCTGGGATTCTCATTCTTCTGAGAGTCAGCCACAGTTTGTTATGATCCGCACAGTCAAACAACTTTGCATGTTAATGGAACACAGATAGACATTCTTCTGGTATTCCCTTCTTTCAGCTAAGATCCATCTAACATCAGCTACAATATCCCTAGTACCACGACCCCTTCTAAACCCAGCCTGGACTTCTGGCAGTTCTCTGCTGATGTGCTGTCCCAGTCGTTTTTGGATAATCTTCAGTAAAATCTTGCTTGCATGTGAAATCAATGATACTGTTCTATAGTTTCCACACTCTGTTTGGTCACCCAATAGAATCCATTACGTAACATATTTTTTAAGCTTTTGTTTTACTTCTTTCACTCTCAGTCTGTGTTGTTGTTAGATGCTTTCCAGGAGGTTCTGAAACACTCCCAGATACTGTCATCATCACGAATTTTGCTGTTTGAACCCATTGTTGCAGTCACTACTATACCAATCCATCTAATTGAGCCCCTTCCTCTTTTCCACTCTTCCTTTACCAAACATAGTGTTGCTTCCCAGGGATTAATAAAAAGTTGGTTACTTAATTTAGTTAATTAAATTAAGCCGCCAAAATTAAATCCCCAAGGATGTAATGCCCAAAGCACCCAAAGCAAGTTTCTCAGAGGAAATAGCAAGGGAAGTAAAAAAACAGTTGCACCAAGGTAATAGCACTTCTGGAAAGAACCAAAAACGGAGTTATATCAGGAAGAATCCCCTTCCTCAGGAATGCAAAGGATCCAAACCCCCACCAATCCTATAGATCCTACGCGAGGCGAGTCTGTGACCAGTCTCATGAGACTGGGAGAAAAAAAAAAAACCCCAACAAACAAACAACCAGTGCATACCTGAGGATCCCTCTTTTTTTTTTTCCTGGCTGCCTGTCAAAAGGTTATGGCCCACCTTGACTTTACAGGGTTTCGTCTCCTCCCCCATCCCCTTCTTCTTTCCATTCCTCTTCAACTCTTTTGCTCCTATCTCTATCTTCCACCAGTCATGCCTTAAACGTTACCTTAATAAACATTTTCACTTGTTTTGCTAAATTACCACTCTGTGTATGTGTATCCAGTTTACTTAACTACAGCCACTTCAACTCACTCCCTCGTGAGAAATATTAGCAAGCGGTGAAGAGACAGAAAGAACTCTAGCTTTAGCACACGTTTCATTTGTTATCTTAACAGTTTCTAATCCTTTTCCTTTTTTCAATTTCTGCACCTATCACTTTTATTCTGACCTTTGCCATCTCTTGACAGGACCCATTAAATCATCTTCAAATTGGTTTCTGATCTGTCTCCTCAATTTCTCCTCACAAACAAAAGTTTCACTGAAAGGAGTCATAAAAGAAAGGTCTTTATTGAAACTTCCTTTGCCATCCTCTCCCCCAAATAAAAATGTATGCAGAAAAAGGAAAAAGAACTCTTTCTAAAAGCCTTATCTGCTACTCATACCACCCAGTGTATAACAAGTGTAACGTATGAATTCTTTGTTAAAGTTGCAGATTGTGACCCAGAAATTAAGTGGCCTCGTGTGTGACCCTGTACTTTTCAGGATACAAGGCCCACTTGTTTTCTCCTGTCCGTTTTACAAGATTAAGAAATGGAAAACGGCTCTCTCGGATCCTCGCTTCCAACATGATGAAGAAAAGGAGAAACAACGGTCGTGCCAAAAAGGGCCGCGGCCACGTGCAGCCTATTCGCTGCACGAACTGCGCCCGGTGCGTGCCCAAAGACAAAGCAATTAAGAAGTTCGTAATCCGAAATATAGTAGAGGCAGCTGCTGTCAGGGACATTTCCGAAGCGAGTGTTTTCGACACCTATGTGAAACTGCACTACTGTGTGAGTTGTGCCATTCACAGCAAGGTGGTGAGGAACCGTTCTCGTGAAGCCCGAAAGGACCGGACACCACCTAGATTTAGACCTGCAGGTGCTGCCCCACGACCACCACCAAAGCCTGTGTAAGGATTTGATTCCTTAAAAGGCTGAAGAAAAAACTCGTCTGAAAATAAAATGGAAATTACACTTAAAAAAAAAATGGAAAACGGAGCTGAGCATAGGGAGAAGTGGCATATTTCCACCAAGGTGGATCCTGAGGTGGAGGTGCGAATAACATATTCTCGTAGGCCAGGATTCATGCGTAGTTCTATGCACACCTAGAATTAATTTCTCAATGTTTAATATAAAATGGAAAGCAGATAGGTATTTTGCATCCTTTTACTCGGTCCCCCTTGGATGTTATCCCTAGATGTGAGTGACAGATTTTAAATCCTCTTCCTTCTTAAGTTTCTCCAACGCGCAGGAGAGGAACTAGAGTGCCGAATCCCCCGAGCCCACGTGGGCGGTAGGCGGCGAATACCAGAGTGTGCGGTTCCGCATCCTGAACTTGCTAATTAGCAAGACAGTTACCACTTCCGAGGAAAAAGGTCAAGCGTATGAATGCGCGGGCGGGG
>NW_006400141.1:1402220-1419280 GCF_000299155.1 Elephantulus edwardii
GGGAGAGAAAAATGAAACATCGCGAGACTTTCCGTGCGCCGAGACAAATAGCTCTTGTCTCTGTGCTGATCAGAACAAGTTGCTCTTTAGAGGCAGAAATCTGTGAATTCACGTCTCGCGTACTTTGAGCATGTTGCCAGTAGGGGCCAGTCTTTGGAGAAGGACATCATGCTCGGGAGGGTGGAGGGACAGTGCAGGAGAGGAAGACCCTGGATGAGATGGATTGATACAGTGACGGGGTAATGGGGTTGGTGTGGCAGTGTCAGACCCGCTCTGCACAGGGCCGCTTCAGAGTTGTTGCCCAGAGTAAAGGGGTCGCTGTGAGTGGCAGGCGATTGGACGGCACATAACAACAACCTGCGACACCTCCCACCCCCTTCATCTTAGATTTTTCTTGTTCCTTACTTGACATACGTTCTTTCTCCGTGCGTATGGGAGCGGAGTTATTTTTACTAAAAGACTAGAAGGAAATGGTGTGTGAGAAGCAGCTCTGAGGGCGTCCTGCGGGCACTTTGGGTTGAAGAGGCGGCGGTTAAAGAGTTAGTGCGAGGTCGCACGTTCCGTGAACACACGCAAAGCTACAAGACAGGTCACATGATAATATAGGGTGGAATGTCCAGAACGCACTTTGGAGCCCTTTAGGCTGCTTTTATATTATTGTTTGAAAGTTTACAGCAATAATGGTTTTTCATTCAATCATTTACACATATTTTCTAATATTATAATTGATTAGCATAAATAATTATACTGTCTGACCATCCCTTCGTATATATTACCTTTGCTGTCCCCAACTTTATCTTTTTGTTAAATTTTCTTCCCCTCTCCTTCCAAATCCAAAACTGTGTGTCATCCTTCCCTTAGCTTTTTATAATAGTGGTCCTTTAGGCTATATTTAAGTTCCGTTTCTCCCACTAGAGTTGTAGGACTTCTCAGCCTTTCTTCTACAGAACAAGAAATGGGGTTAATTTTAATTACCAAGTAAAATTTATAAAGCACAGTGCCTCATGTATGCAGCTCACTTAACATCTTCACAGTCTCAGCACATAGGGTGTCTTGAACATGTTAAAAGCTTTCATTTGATCTCATCCTTGGATAGTTTAGAGTCTTAAGAATTCAAGAACACAGCCTTACAAAAAAGAATACAGCCTATAAAGATTATATTTATATATATATATATATATATCCTTAAGAGTTTATGTTTATCCCAAAACAAGTACATAAGAGATTTGAGTTTGTCTAAACTTTAAGCAAAATATAGGATGGAGTTGTTTAGAAATGGCTTTTGAAGGAAGTGATTAAAATAACTTATGTTAAAAACAAGTAGAATCATTTGGATGGATTCTTGAAAGAAAGATTTAAAAATATTGTAAACATTAAATATTTCTTTTTTCAATGTTGACCTCAGCAGTTACAACTGAACGAAGACTTCAGCTTTTTATTACTAATATTTTTATACATTTATACATACACATTGTGTTTCATGTATGTTCCTGTGTTTTATACAGTTTTTCTTTTACATTATATTTTGTTCATGTATGTGGTGGGTTTTGAGATTTAAAGTTACAGACAGGAAGCAATATGTGCATAGTGAAACTCAATAAGACTGTATAAATTGAACAGTGACTATACCAGGCACCGGGCCTTAGCCTGGGAACACAAATAATTCCGTTTCTGTCCCCAAAGACTCTATTTAAAAGCTGAAAGAATAAGCTGAGTAATAGAGTGAAAGGAAGTGATGGACACTGTTGAAGATCTGCTGTAATACTTCGGAATTAAATTTATAAGATGCTCGTACTGAGAGGAAGGCATAAAAATACCAATTCTTAAACCATCATCGAAAGGTATATAATTTTATTGTATATTTTTATTGAAGCCTTGGAAATTTTGCTAATATTAGCTATAAAATAGTGGTTACTTAGTTCAAGGCAATAGGTACATTTAAGTAGTATTTGTTCCAAATATCCTTTGAGCCCAAGGTTAATTCAACCTGTATGACAGGCTTATCATCACTTCCCAAAGAGATCACTTTCCAACATGGTACTTAATGGAGGCCAGTGGGACTATCATTGCGCCTTCTGGAAAGGAGTGTTTTGTTCTCTTCAACCTCATCTTTATTCTAGAAACATTGTGGGCAATTATTTGTAGGGCACTAGGGTATTTGCCTGGAAGCAGGAGCGGCATCCACTTCCGAAATGGCTTGCCTCCGGAAACTCTATGTAGGAATGGTGCTCAGGCTGTTCATTCATAGGGTCGCTATGAGTCATCTACGACTCGATGGCAAAAACAACATGTTGATCATGAGCCAAAGTAAACTAAAATCACTTAATTGACCTCATTGAAGTACTCAGAGCTTATAAAAAACATATTGCAAACAGCTATTCATGTAAAGAATATATAAATACTTTATAAAATGTAAAAGGATGCTTACTCACTCCTGACAGAAGAAAGATGAAGTTGTTCTTTCCTTCTATTCATCACATACCAGACTGACAAATACAGTTTCATAAGTTACTGTATTGAAGTTACTGAAGCACTTGCTGCAGAATGTCAAGGACTGTAGTCTTCATATGGATTGAAGCTCAACATCAAGAAGACAAGCATTCTCACCACTGGGCCAATTGGCAGAACCATGAAAGATGGAGAAGAAATTGAGATTGTTAACACTTTCCGCTTGCTCAGCTCTACGAGCAATACTCTTGGCACCGGCAGTCAGGAAATCAAAAGACAAATTGCACTGGGAAAATCTGCTGTTGGGAACCTCTCCAGAGTACTGGGAAGCAACATCAGTCTAGAGTCTAAGGTGCACCTAATCCAGGCCATGATCTTCACAATTACTATGCATCAGAGAGTTGAACAATGACTAAAGATGACAGAAGAAGAATTGATGTCTTTGAATTGTGGTGCTGGAGAATATTGAACATATCATGGACCACTAAGAAAACAAATAGGTTTGTCTTGTAAAGGATGAAACCAAGTCTTTCCTTGGAGACTTGGATTTTGAAGCTCTATCTCACGTACTTTGGGCACATGGCCAGGAGGGACCAGTCCTTGGAGCACATCATGTTTGGAAGAGTGGAGGAACAGTGCAGGAGAGAAGGCCTTTGGATGAGATGATTTGATACAGTAACTGGGGGAATGGGAGTAGGTGTGCCTAGTCAGACTGGCTCAGGGCAGGGCAAGCTTCAGAGCTGTTGTATATATAGTCTTTATGAGTTACAGGTGACTCGGCAGCACATAACAACAACAACAACTCTGTGTTGATGAAATTGTGAAGAAACAGATATTCTTAGGCATCATTTAAGGAAAAATAAATTGATCCTATGGAACATAGTTTGGCAATATCTATCAAAATTACAAAAGTACATTTGTTTTGACTCAGCCCTTCTAGCATTTTTATCTAAGTCGTCTGCATGCTCTCACCACGGGACCAATAGGCAACAGTGTGATAGCTGGAGAAAGGATTGAAATTGTCAGTGAGTTTATATTACCTGGATTCACAGTCAACACGCTTGGTATCAGCAGTCAGGAGATCAGTAGACACATTGCTTGGGAGTGTCTGCTGTCAGGGACTTCTAAATTACTGAGCTGCAGTGATGCCTGACTGAAGACTAAGGTGTGCCTGATTCAGTGATGGTATTTTCAGTCAATTGTTATGCATCTTGGAGCTGGACAATAAATAAGGATGATAGAAGAAGAGTATGGAATATTCCACAAACATTATCTTGGAGAAACTGCAGCCAGAATACACTTTGGAGGCAAAGATGGTGAAATTTCATCTCTCATACTTTGGGCATGTTGTTAGGAGAAGCTATTCCTTGGAAAGGTGGAGCATTGGTGAAAGAGAAGAAGATGCTCAATTAGATTAATTGAAAGTGACTGCAGCAATGGGCTCAAGTATGTCAGAGATGATGAGGATGGCACAGGATAAGGTAATGACGATGGCACAGGGCTCATATCTGTTATTCATAGGGTTACAATGAGTCATGCTAGTTTCAACAACACCTAAAAACAGTCTGCATGTGCACAGAGTATTCTTACATGATATCATTAATTGCTGTAGTGTTTTAATGACATAAAATACCATAATGAGCACTTGTACAAAGTTGATTTTTTAAATTGTATCATATCCATATAATGAAAAATTAGTCCTGAAAAAGGAGGCAGAGGCTCTTTATGCATGATATGAAACAGTTATTGACAATTATATATACTGTACAGAACTTGTGTTATCTTTTTATAAAAAGACTACTATTTTATATATAAAGTTCTCAAAGGATATATACAAAATTAGTAATAGATTTCAGTTGTTTGGAGGTGGTTTTGTTTCTGTATTTTGAAGAGGTGGAAATCAAACTGACGATTGATTGATAGATACATGCCTTTTTTATTTAAACATTGTATATATCATAGAGAAATAAATGGGATTTTAAAAATAAGGAGCATGTCACTTTTTAAAAACTTTATTGTGATGTTGATTGAAAACTTATAGTACAAATTGATTTTTCATTCAAGAATTTATACACTTTGTTTCATAACATTGATTACAATCCCCACAATATGCAGTAGAACTCTTACCACTTCCTCCTGTCCCTGCCCCTATGTTTACCATTTAGTCCTTCTTTCCTATCTCAGGCCAAGGTTGCCTTTTTGATCTCTGCATGGTTGATTATTCCAAATAGTGATAGCTCCCCATTAATCTCCCACAGGCTTGTCCATTTCTTGGCTAAAAGTTTAGTCAGTTTTGGGTAATGGAATGAGAATATCTGTTGGGCATTTTACAACTTCCCAAGCCTCAGCACCAGACTGGACTCTACTACCCCATTTTTTCTGTTCCACATTCATTTTTATAATACATATTTTAAAACCCAAACAAACCATACATACTTTTTATTGTTAAGTCAAAAAGGAATCAAAATTACAGAGTGAGACTTAATTACTAGGAGCATCAAAGGAAGTAAAAATGAAGTGCTAGGTGTGGGGGCAATATGAATTAATGAATATGGAAAGGACAAGAATAGAAATAACAGTGAGCAGGTGCTGAAGATACTAAGGAGAAATAACAACAAAAAGATACTAGGGAGAGGAATCTAGTGAAAATATGAAACACAATTTAATGATGGTAATTACCAGGAGGCCAGCTTCACAATGATAAGCTATTAAAGGAAAGTGGTACTCTCACATTCCATTGCTCAATGAAATTACAATGTTGAAACTAAACTACCCAGAGCTACCTCCTGGCCAAAGTTATTCTGCTTCTCTTAATAAAATATCTCACAATTATTCTATTATGTGCCAGGAGCAACAGAGAAAGAAATTCAGCCATAGGACGAGAAATGCAGTGTGTATTTGATTGTTTCCATGAACAACTGCCTCTTTTGCCATGAGAGCAGACATAGCCTGATGGTGCCCACCTACCATTACTGAATATTTTGATTAAAAATGTATGTAGAAGAAAGCACAGTGCTGTAATGTTATACTGCTAATGAAAAATTATATAGCGAAATCCTGATACAGAAAAAAAATATTTATTCATATTTCATATTCTCATGAAATCCAGCATTTTAGCATCCATGGAGGCTAGATGAACCCCCTAAACCACTGCTCTGAAAAATTTTCAAACCATAAATCCAAAGTTCCCCCTATTGTTTTGTACTATGGAGTCAAAACCAACCTACAGCTGACCCTCCAGCAAGTTTTCAGAGGCAGTAAATCACACTGGATCCCACATACCTTTGGGTTGGCAGCACAATTCCTCACCACTATGCCAAATCTTCTTAAAACTAAATGATATTTTATTTAGTCAAGAATGTCTACCTTAAGCACTATCTTTTTAAGTAATTTGTCTAGGGTCAAATTGACAACAGTAAATCAAAATATTATATAGGAGCAGTGAGTTTATGTTAACGGAGGAGGAACATCTCAGAAAAAGTGGATGAAAATGGCAGCACAACTCAATGTAATCAACACCAATTAATTGTACATGTAGAGACTTAAAATGGTGCGTGTGCTGTGTATAGTTTCAACAAAGTAAGTTCTAAAATATATAACGTGCCTACCACTACCACAATCTATTTCTTGGCACACAGTTTAGGATTTATTAGTTCATGGAATCATTAAATAATTAAAGGCCATCCTTGTCTTAGTAGAACTTTCTGATCTGAAGTTTATTGCTGTCTGGCAATAAAAGCCATTGACACCATGTAACATTTCCGTTTTTTAAATGTGACTAGTGAGACTAAGGAACTGAATTTTAATGATTATCATAAGAGTGCGGAATGAGGGTTGCAGAGTGGAGTATACTGGGGTGAGGGTGGGAGGGTGGAGGGGGATTGTATACCAATGAAGGAGTTTTTCTTTTAAAGAAGGGTGAACTCGGAGTGGGGGTGGGGTGGGTGGGGAGAAAAGTGCAACAATGAATGAATGGAAATCCACAATCTCTGTAAATGTTCATTAAATTTAATAATTAAAAAACCCCACCCCATCAAATATTATGGAGAGATCAGAAAAAAATAAAAAAATTAAAAAATCAATTTTAATAGCCACATGTGGCTTATAAGCAACATATTGTATAGTGCAGAGGTAAAATATTATTAGGTTGGTGTCATTATTCTCTACAATCTTCACAACCTTATAAATGGCTGATAAAAACCAAACAGTTACAGCAGGCAATAGAATGAAGAGCTGAAATTTGTACTGGTCTAGTAACTAACAATCAGAATATTGTAAACATAAAATCAAAACTGAGTTTGAGTTTGTTTCCCTGATTTTTCACATCTGGAGATATTTTCATAAAGATCCTAGTCTCTGATATCTGAAATGTATATCCCTTTACTTAGATTAATTATAAATTGATTGTTGTCAACTTTTAAAAAATAAATTCTACTTTTCCCACCATCAGGATATCTAAATGTGTCTCATGGGTGCTGTGCTCTGACATACTCCTTGAATGTTGTTTTTGGTGTTATGTGTCCTCGAGTTACCTGCTACTCATAGTGACTCTATGTACAATAGCTCTGAACCCTGCTCTGTCCTGAGCCAACACACCTACCTACCGCCATTTCTCCAATTACTGTGTCAATCCACCTCCTCCATGGTCTTTCTCTCCTGTGTGGTACCTCTACCCTTCCAAGCATAATGTCCTTCTCCAAGGCCTGGCCCCTCCTGGCAAGATGCCCATAGTATGTGAAATAGAGCTTCATAATAATAAAAAAATTCCCTATTAAGAATTTTTTAATAGTTATTAACAGATTGAACATTTTGAAAATGCTTTTGTGAGGAAAATTGTTCAGATAAATCTGAAAACACTTGGATAATGGGTCTAGGTCCTTGTGGACCATGATCAGTGCACAATTATTTCTGCAAACTAAGGGATTAATAAACTCTCACTATGTTATTATTACATAATATGATAAAGTTCTGAATAACCCTTGTCAGGAAATGGTTCATACATGTTGCAGGAGGACAGAAAAATGAAATCTGAATCATATTGCATGTGTTAACTGCAAAACAGAGCTTGCTAAACTCCATAAAATTGAATTTCAGCAATAGCAGGTTGAATAATGCTTTAAATTCCAACCCAGGAGACTTTACCCAATTTGCTGAAGGACTGAGGGAACTTTGCCAAACTGACTTAAACCATGAAGCTGAAGGTCAAAAGGCCTATGAACACATTGGAGAAGTTTTCTGGATTGAGGAATTATACACTTGAAAAGCTGTCTGGATTGAGGTATCTTGCTCCCAACCTGAATTGTAACCTGTTAACTTCCTTAATAAATCTTGTAACCATAAATATGTTTCTTTGAGATCTGTATGGCCATTGCAATGGGGTTTAGACCTAGTAGAGCCGTAAACTTTGTGTTGAAATTAGTACAGGTAGGTGCCCATATCTGCCTTTATTAGGAATTATTTTTTTGTACTGTGGATGTTCTTAATAGGAATAGTTCCCCTTGTGGAGTTAGTAGAAGTCAAATAATGGCCATCCTCATGCTACCTATATTCGTTTTACAGCTGAATGTGTGCTTGCTCTGCTTATGATTACGTGTGTTTTAATTATAAACAGGGAGCATATGAAAGTTTCAAAGGAATGATGAAGGAAAGCATACGTGATGAAATTTTTACAAAGGAACAGGAAATCTTTCAGAAGTCTATTGGTCAATTTGACAAAGGATCTGGTTTTCAAGTCATTTCAATAATAGTAAAATCCACTTCCAGGTGAGATAATTTTGCTGAAGCACAGAGCTGAATTAACCTACTCTACAACCAGAATAGATTTGTAGAGGGGGGAAAAGTACTACATTTTAAAAATAAAGTAAGTTTTAAAAGAACTCAAGTGACTAGGAAGGGCAGATTTCTTTCTAGAAGTTGTAAAATTCAGAGGAGATTGAAGTAGAAAGTCGTATGTGAATCTTTGAATTGTTATATTTTGCTGTTGTTGTTGTTATTTGCCGTCGAGTAGCCTGCGACTCTTAGCAACCCTAGGTACAGCAGCCCTAAACCCTGCTCAATCCCTTACCAATCTTACTGTCTCCGACACACCTATCCCCATTACCCCAGTGACTGAATCAATCTATCTCATCGAGGGTCTTTCTCTCCTGCTCTGTCCCTCTGCGCATAACGTCCCTCTCCAAGGACTGATCCCGCCTTGCAACACGCCCAAATTATGTCAAATGTTCAGAATCCTTGCTTCCAAGGAGCAGTCTGGAGTCACCCTCTCCAGAATGAACTTATTTGTTCTCATAGCAGCCCATGGTATAGAATGTTCTTCTGCAGCACCACAGCTCAAAGGCATCAACTCCCTTTCTATCATCCCTAGTCATTGCCCAGCTCTCTGATACATAGCAGGTAATGGCAAAGACCATGACCTATATCAGGCGCACCTCAGTCTCCAGACTGACATCATTGTTCTCTGACAGCAGACTTTCCCAGTGCAATTTGTCTTTTAATTTCCTGGCTGCTGGTATCAAGAGTGCTGACTGTAGAGCCAAGCAAACGGAAGCTGTCAACAATCTCAATCTCTTCACCATCTATCATGATGCTGCCAATTGGCCAAGTGGTGAGAATCTTTGTCTTCTTGATGTTGAGCTTCAGTCCGTATTGACTGAGTATTGCAGTCCTTGACTGCAGCGAGCGTTTCAGGCCCTCCTCAGTTTCAGGGTTGTGTCATCTGCATAACGCAGAAGTGATTGTTTTTCTGTGGAAACTGAAAACCTAGCATGACAGTGCTAATAGAAAACTGATCTCCCATTTTTCCATACTGACACCTACTTGAGACAAAAAGTGGAGTCAACTCTTCTCGGAACGCCATGGATACTACTCTCTCTGAGCCTTTGTTCATCAAACTATTCCCTTAGCTTGGATTGCTTCTTCATTTTCAAACTTTGCCCTCTCTAACATTTATTTCTCTTTGCCCTGCATCCATCCCTTTTAGTGGAATCACCTGAGGATCTTGTTAAGTAAACAGAACCCAGGCCTACCACAGATGTGGTTTACAAAACCTAGAGAAATTCAGGCAAATGAATATTTTAAAAGCACACGTGGGGGCGCTGAAGTCAGACTTACCAGGAGTGTAGGGACTGGTTGGAATAGACCACCCAGGAAAAGGGTAGGTAATTGCTGATTCACATCTGTCTTGCCTCTATTTCAGAGAGGGACCTTGCTTTGGAAATGGTTAGGTGGTAAACTCCAAAACAAAGCTTTTTGTCATTTAGTCCATTCTGATTTGTGGTGACCCTACATGACAGTAGAATTGCCCGGTATCTTTATCCCATGTTGTAATAGTTGAAAAAGTTGATTATCACTTTTCCTCCATAGAGAGGCTTGCTTGTTCAAACCACTAGTTTATCAGTTTGCAGCCAAGAATCTAACCAGTATTACCTTTAAATAGTAAACGTTCAGAAATGAAAACCGGAAAACTTTTTAAAGACTTTAAGATATTTTAAAAAAAACTACCGCCCAACGTGGGGCTCGAACCCACGACCCTGAGATTAAGAGTCTCATGCTCTACCGACTGAGCTAGCCGGGCAGTTATTTGGGGCTTTATTCCCCAATGGCTAGAAGTGTACGTAAGGGGATTTTTGTTTTGCTTTTGTAATTTAGGACAAAGTATGTTGCTAGGATTCTGGATTTAATCCAAGGTATATTTTTGTTTTATAGTGAAAATGACACGAGACCCAAAGAAAGTCAACTTGAAACTATAAGCACGCACTCCATCCCCTTTTGTCCACTTATTTCTCCCTCCCTTCTACTTTAATCCATACAACTCAAGCGTTTCTAGGCTCCACAAGTTGAAGTTTCTGGATACTGCCGGAATTATCCGCAACTCTGGCACTCGCAGAACTTTAAACTCACTTGTCAACGACATTCCAAGATCAGACCTCATCCTTGGTTCTCTTTTCCGCCTGTGCAGGCGTTTCTACCCTGTCCTCATTACTAACCACAAAAACAAAATTCGAAAAAAATGAAAACTCCGCCGTTTCCTCCCTCCATTTTATGTCTCGTATTTTTGTTCCCTTGGCCTTCTCCGCAACAGATTTATACAAGCAAAAAAGACTAGGGAGGTACTTGGATTATATTTTAATATGTAGAATCTGTCAACCAATAAAATAAGTATCCAGTGATTTTTCCATATTTTGTTTGGCGCTGACTATAAAAGTTCCTTGAACACTCTAGACGAATATTTCCTTAGCAAGTACACTGAAAATACACTGCAAGAAGACTGGGAAAATGTGCCCTTTTTTCCGGAAGGGAGCAGAAAATTCTAATCTCCTGCTATACAAGGAAAGCTGCAGAGGAAAGGTGAAAAACTAATTTGAAGGTTTTCCAAGATCTTCGACCCCATAGTTGAGAGCTTTCCAATGAAATCGATTTAGCTAACGTGGAGAATTAATTGACTAGAGATGTGAAAGAACAATGTTCTACACATTGCATAATCACAATCGAGTTGGAATTTCTTTCAGAATAGGTAATGTTTGCCTTTGAAGGTATGTTAGGGCTGAATGAAAACAAAGAAGAGCCAAAATTTACAAACAAAACTACTGGGTCTTGGGGGGTAGCTTATCATTAGAAAAGTTATCAAAACTGCTTTTCAATGTGTTCATGTTAGAAATGAAAAACGGGCTCGTCCGGGATTTGAACCCGGGACCTCTCGCACCCTAAGCGAGAATCATACCCCTAGACCAACGAGCCAGCCGGTATCATTCGCTCCATTTAGCGGTATATTAGGAGACATTTTCGTTTTAGTAGTTTCATTTTGTTATGGAACTCAGAAATTACTGGGATTCTTCACAACGCAATGTCTATTAAGAACTGGGTAAATTAACTTGGGAGGGACTGGAGAGCATTATGAGAAGTGAACTCAATCCCACAAGGACAAATATCGTATAAAACCATTATTGTAGTATGAGAATGAGGATCCAAGGTGGCGAGGGAAAGCAGAAGGATAAGGATGTGCAGGAGTAGGGGGAACTAATCATGGATCTATACAATTTGATGGGTGTGTGGGGATGAGGGAAATCGGAAGAATCTGGTGTGAAAAGCAATGTATTATAATTTTGTAAATAAACTAATATTATTTTAAAAAAAAAGAACTGGATGAAGTCTTTTTTGTAAAGAGTATTTGACATATCCATTGTGTGAGAAATAAAACTGTGGGTGCAATTCCTGCTAAATCAAAGTCCAGTCCCTGGGCCGAGTGAGATCCGAGGGACCTTTCTTCCCTCTCCCATCAAAATCACTGATTCTAGGGTACTCAATAACAACAACGAACAACAAAATCTCCAACTCTCCACTTACAGATTTAACCATGATGATGACCAGGAAGCAGTTTGCACCTTCTCGGAATTTGTGTAGAGCTCGAGGATAATTACTTAACAGGTAAAACGTGTCTTTATTCTGTTTCCTACCGTTGAAAGTAACTGAATAAGTACATAGGACTGTGAGGTCATGACTTGTAAAAGGTAATTAAATAACCTGTACGAGGTCTTTATTTTGTACAATTAAGGTAGTGAATGTGGTTTTGTTTGGAAAAGAAGTTGATTCAAAGAAAACATGACGAATGAGACCAGTGAAGAATCTAGCCAACCTGAATAAACAGATTGGTGACAAAGGGATTCTTTGAAAGGGATTCTGGAAAAGAAGTTAATCGATTTTCGTCCGAGAAAACCGAACACCTAGAAAAACATATCTATCTCTGAGGATGAAAACCCTCAAATGCTGAAACCTCATCCAGAAATGAATGGAGATAATGAACACGGCTGTCTCTTGCATGTGAGGAAATGAAGACTTACCTCAGTTTTCAGACTATTTCCGGAGTAGTCTGAATACTGAAACGAAGGTTTATCCTGCTGCTTTTCAGCTTGTCTAACATAAACACTTTTACTCTTACTTGCGAAAAAGAGGCTACTATAGGTTTATACAGGCTGGTTTGGTTTCGAGGCAAAATGTTATTTATGAAAGGATTCTGCCACAGTTTTTGTTTTTTTTGGTTTTTGGTGTGTTTTTTTTTAAAGAAAGGAATGTAAGAAAAGTTGGCCCGTAAGGGGAAGAAAGGAACGTAAAAAAAAAGCTGGCCCGTACGGGGATCGAACCCGCGACCTTGGCGTTATTAGCACCACGCTCTAACCAACTGAGCTAACCGGCCAGTCGTTAGGACTACTCTTTCAAATCCCTAACAACATTAAAGATTTTGTTTTATTTCATTGTTTTCTTCAATATTTACCCCTTCCCCTTCTATAATACAGTGACATAAATATGACAATATTCTCTCCTTTCCTCAAGATTATTTCTGATCCACAAGCCAGCGATATCATAAATTCAGTAATAAGTGCAAGGTCGTATTCCGGGTGTTCTTTGGGTAACTCCGCATTGGATTTGTTTTCTTACTTTGCCACCAAAAATCTTTTCCAAAGATTTAGAATTTCTTTATCAGTTCGGATAAATATATTCCAAAATATATTAAAGTAAGCCTATTTCTCTGTTTATATATGCAGCAATGACTGAAAGAACACTGCAATATGTTATAAAAATGAAATTTGATATTTTTTTAAAATCTTGTTTGATGGCGTAAAAAGAAAAAGGACTCTGATATGGAGATGCCGGGGATCGAACCCGGGGCCTCATACATGCGAAGCATGCGCTCTACCACTGAGCTACATCCCCTGTTATGAAGTGATCTTCTTTGCAATGGTCCCCAGTTCTTTGAATCCAATTCTGGGGTCTCCTAAAATTCTTTTTCTTTTTTAAAAAATAATGAAATTAAAAGTTCTTTTATTTATTCAATAAAATTAAGTGTTTAAGCAACAAAATTACATCTCAACCGGTAGAAAACTTCGATCCATCGGACCCTGGCCAAGTATGAAACCTAGAGACTCAAGATAGAATTGAAAATGTGACAAGATTTGAGATTGAGGCTTTCCCTTAAATGCTTCTTTCTTTTCCCTTTCCCTTTTCTCTAAAGGCAGCTGAGACCTGGCAGAGGATCAGATTACTTCCTCTGTCCGGTCCCTCCACTCACATTCAGGGATCCAAAGTGATGTCCTAAAAAGATGATCAGTGTCAAATTTGCTTCCTTTGGAGAATTCTATTCGGCCTTAAATATAGAATATGGAAGTATTTCTTTAGCAAAGCTAGAAACTGAATAGCACCATTCTGGTCGTTCTTTGTTGCTGTTGTTGAGAATTTACGCAGTAAAAACAGATAGCAATTTATCTGTTTCTACATGTGCAATTCAGTCACATTAACGATATTCTTTGAATTGTGCAACTGTTTTCTGTTCTTGATTGTATTGAATTCTATATTTCATTTATATGTATAACATATATTTAAAACTGCAAATATATGTAGTTTATATATGTATATACGTACTAAATATGTAGAAAGATATTTTGGAAAGTTGTTGAAATTAATGCAATATGGTTTAAAAAAATAGTATGATATTTTAATACTAACTAAGTTCGTAATAAACTTTTTTTAACGTCTAACTGCGTATGTAAATCACAGCTGAAACCTCTAAAAAGGCATTCAAATAGCCAAATAATTTAGTCAGGACAGCGAAAGCTACTGGTTTTCGGCGTGAGCCCGGATAGCTCAGTCGGTAGAGCATCAGACTTTTAATCTGAGGGTCCAGGGTTCAAGTCCCTGTTCGGGCGTTCACCTTTTCTTCCCCTCCCTGTTTTTATTTTAATATTTATTTCTTGTTTATACTTTAATATTTATTTCTTGTTTATACTTTCTCTATGAGTTGTAGTCAACTTAATGGCGCGTATCCACTTCCTCAATAACATGCCACGGGAAACTCGATGAACTTTGATAAATGTCGACAATTGAAGAAGGGCTTCAGGCCTTTTGTTCATAGGGTCGCTGAACTTTGATAAATGTCGACAATTGAAGAAGGGCTTCAGGCCTTTTGTTCATAGGGTCGCTGAGTGGTGCTCGACTTGACAGCAATCAACAATAACAAGTAGTAAGAAGATATAAAGTAAACTCAAATCAGAAGGTAACCTAAACAAGACGTTGAGCACAGTGTAGAGATCAAACGTGTGATAAGTCGGGGGAAGTAACTGTTTTTTTAAAAAATAATTTCATAAAAACAAACAAAAAACAAGGAGCAAATGTTTCACTAACAGTGGTCACAAATCATTAAAGGTTGAGCCAGTGCTTGAAAAGGAACAAAATCGCAGGCTTGCTCACTCTTTCCAACATTCCTTACTTCAATGAAAGTTGTTGCTTACTAAGCCTCTATTCAGCTCTGGCCGTGTGCCTCTGTAAATTGTACATGCTATTTCTCATAGAATTCAGGACCTAGAGGCGGAATCACGCAAACGTTTGTGGTCATAGCCCAAAAAAAAAGTTTCGTTTACGTCTCAACACACACGTGGAAAGGGAAACAAATATTATGAAGCATGTTAATCACTCTTAGCACATTTACTATATTCAGATACTCCAAATTCTACCCTCCTCTTCTAAGTGGTGACTGATGACTATTAAATGGTTTTTGGGAACCCCTCCTTGGACCGTAGAGTGATCGTGAAAATGAAATACAACAACAGTAAAATGAAATACAACGTGATACAAGGCAGTGGGTACTGTGCTGAGGGCCCACTTGCTATATCCCCTTTCCACTAAACACAAATCCTTCTCTTCAAGTGACCTAAAACCTAAAGTCACCTAGGCATACCATTTGACTCTGGTGGGATCTTTAAAGAAAACCAAGGAAACGTTCGTTGAGACTTTTACTGGTGAATATCCAAAGCAGAAATTCTAGCTTAATAGGTCTAAACAGCAATAAAGAAATTGTATTTTCTCGCTTTCTATTAAAACTTGTGCATACAGTTTGTTACTGTTTACATACCTCTGCAAAACAAAAGAGAACCATCACTACCATCACAAATGCTATCTAAGAGTTGATTGCAATTCATGCCCAACCCCCTGTTACAGAGTTGAACTGAGCACCATAGGATTTTCTTGGCTATAATCTTAGTGGAAGAACCAAGTCTTTCTCCCACAGGAACGTGTATCTGTGTGTTTGTGCTTTCTCTTTTCTTTTCTTTTCTTTTCTTTCTTTCTTTCTTTCTTTCGATAAACTAATTTTATTTTCCATCATATTATATGTAAAAACAAAAAAATTAAAAATAATTTTAGAGAAAGAATAGTAAACTGAAGTCTAAAAGAAATAATGTATATTTGAATTTACACACACACACACACCCAAGGTAGATAGGTTATCAACGTCTGGCCTTGAGATTTTGTTCACCTGCCCTAAAATGAAAGTTTTCAATGTCTGCTCTGCTCTACTGGCTTTTAACAAAATTTTTGAGGTTTTCCAGGAAAGTAATTGACTCTTGATGCTCCAGGCTGTGCTGAACCCCACCGGCTCATCTGCAAGTGTTGTCCACCCTCGAAACACAAGGAAATCCATTAAGTTGTCATAGAAAGCCCCTACCAGGGAATCTGTGCTGAGTATGTACTTTCTGTCGTTCCAGTCAGGTGGACTGAAAACTCACTTCCTTAATGGAGAATTGTCACTCTCCTCCTCTTCTTCCTGTCCAACCTCCTTCTCTGGATAATGGCAGTCAAGCACAGGGGCCTTCTTGCCATCATTCTTTATAACTTCAACCACAAAATTAGGTGTTGAGGTCAGTTCGGGCTATTTCTTGTTCTTCATCCTTCTGCCCCTGTGAGGATTCCTCCTCTCCATCAAATGTTGGTGGGATACTATTGTTAATGTTGAAAATGACCATGATCTTTTCTCCTTAGCGTCTGTCCCTTTCACTTCTACCTCTCAACCTCCAAACTTCCTTTGGAGGGACTTGTTTTCTGGATCTTCTCTTCTTTTAATTTGATCACTCAGGAATTCAACAAAAGCTTTGTCTCGTTCGGTGTGCAACGCCCGGCAGCAGCCGGAACAGGCCCCGCAGGGCGGGGCTCCCTCGCTGAGCCCTCACAGACGTCGAGCAGCACGAAGGGCCGAGCGTCCAGCGGAGCGCGGGCTGTATGTTTCAGGGAGGGCGCAGCTGCGCGGAGCCCGGCCAACGCGGAGCCCCGGGCCAGCGCAGAGCCTACGGTGCGCGGCACGCAGCGAGCAGAGGGAGCATCAGGGGGAGTCAGCAGCGGCACACTCAGGTGCAGATGCGAAGTGTGTTTGTGTTTTCTAATGCTTTTAAAATTCATAATTTGGAGAAGAGTTCCTTAGACACTGACTGCAACTTCTGTTGGTGACAATTCGCTTCTGCTGAAACACTAAGAGAACTGAAGAACCCCTTCGAAAGTCCAAGCAAGATCTGAGGAGGAACTAAGGAGAAAATGACACAGCTTTAGTAATCCCATCTCCACTCAGGAAGTTGGTCGCCTTCCAGAGCTGGTCCTCTATTCAGTATAGTGCGGGGCCAGAGGGTGACATTGAGAGGTGCAGACCACCAGCGGCCTAGAAGCGATCAAAGTGCCTCCGAGACCAGAGAGAAAAGAGAAGGAGAGGAGAGAGAGAGAGGGGAGAAAGAGAGGAGGGGAGAGGCGAGGAGGGGGAGAGGCGAGGAGAGGCGAGGCGAGGCAGAGGAGTGGCGAGCAGA
>NW_006400141.1:1419380-1419975 GCF_000299155.1 Elephantulus edwardii
ACTCGATGGCACATAACAACAACAACAACAAATTGCATTGGGAAAGTCTGCTGTCAGAGACCTCTCCAGAGTACTAAAGAGCAATGACGTTAATCTGAAGACGAAGGTGCACCTGATCCAGGCCATAGTCTTTGCAATTATTTTCTATGGGTCAGAACGCTGGACAATGACTAGAAATGATAGGAGAATTGATACCTTTGAATTATGGTGTTGCAGAGGAGTACTGAATATACCATGGACTGCTAGGAGAACAAACAGGTTCGCCCTGTTGTTGTTGACTGCCATCGAGTCAAATGCAACTCTTAGTGACTCTATGTACAAAAGATCTAATGCCTTTCCATAACTATCATCAATTCCAAGTTCATAGAGTTTCTAGAGGCATGTGGTTTAGGAAGTGGATGCCTCTCCTGCTTCCAAACCTGTTTTACAACTGGGAGCTCCACCAAACACTGTCCACATTAGGAAATCATTCGGGTATTAGGTTGGCCTTGTTGTTATGTTGTTGTTATGTGCCGTCGAGTCGTTTGCGACTCATAGAGACCCTATGTACAGCAGCCCTAAACCCTGCTCTATCCTGTGCCAATCTCATTGCCTC
>NW_006400141.1:1420075-1424569 GCF_000299155.1 Elephantulus edwardii
AGGAGGAGGAAGGGAAGGGGAGAGGAGGGGAGGGAAGGAGGAGAGAGGAATCAGGATGCCCTTCTGACTGCACCCACGGAAAGTCCAGTGAGGAGCTTTGCCAGGTTTTTTTTACTTGGGTTTTTTGTTTTGTTTGCCAGTTGTTTTATGGCCTTGGTTATAGAGAAGGCTTTGAGAGAGATACGAGGCCTTTTTATTCTAAAAAATAAAGTGATCACTGTGGCCACTTGAGAATAAATAGAGTGAGGAGGGAGAAAACGCAGAAATCAAGAAAAATTTTATTCATGCATCTCCCTGACATTAAAGGCGGGGATAAGCATTTTTATGATCCCAAAGCCAGTCTTCTTTCACTTTGGGGTGAAAAGTTGCTAGTCTCTGTCACTTTAGCAAACAATCTTTGTTTACATATTGAAAGGCCATTTTGAAGGCAGAAAAGTTTTCAAAACAGAAAAAGATAATTTTGTCTTGGAGCATGTAGGTCATAAATTTTACATTGTGTGTCTGGCCATGGTATGTCCCCAGGTTCCTATAAATCATAACATGGTTTTTACTTGGGACTTTATCATGCTCTACAGACTTGTATTAATGCAAAGAACTTTCACACAGACAAGCACTTGAGGGTACATTAAGACCAGTAGTAAGAATCAATAAAGGAATTGTATCCCAAATTCAAGAAAAGTACTTAGTTGCCATTAAATTGGACTCACGGCAACAATAAGCACAGAGAAGGAAAACTGTTCAGTCTTGTGGCCTCGTGATAGTTGTAAATTGGGGCTTTAGGATCTAGAGTTTTCACTGATCGTTTTTCAGTGATGGTCAGAGATATCATTATTAACCTCTAGCTCATGTAAGCTAATTTATGTTATATACGTTAATCTTTCTTCCTCTCCAAAGGACAGTATGACTGTTCACTGAGAAAGGGATAAAATTAGACATATAAAGGATTATCATCTTAACAGGAGTACTTCCAACAAGATGGATTGACACTGTGTGTTAACAACAACCTTGAACATATTAGAAATTGTGAAGATGGCATAGGATAGAATAAGGTTCAGATCTATTGTTCATAGAGTTGTGATGAGCCAAAGTGGACTTAATGGTACCTAATAACACTTTCTAAACAGCACTCCTCTGGAAAGTCTGTGAACTTTGATAAAAGGCAATGCTTGTGGAAGGGCTTTGGGCTTTTTGCTCATGGAATCGCAATGAGTCATGTTCTACTCGATGGCAATCAACAACATAACATAATACAATAATAAAAAGTGTTTTATACATGGCCAAGATATTACTTTGTGGGTTTATAGGTCGGAATAGAAGTACTAAATTGTTCAGAAAAATAGGCAGGGTTTTTTCACTTCCCCTGCTTTCCCCCTCAAGTGCCCTCCAAACCTGCCATTATTTTTTTAAATAATAATCACTTTGAAGAATGAATAAACTACAGTTTTCTAAAGGTTTGGTGAATACTGATTTTGTGCAAAGGGAAACAGATCCATTTAGGAGATGTATTTATGATTTCCTAAATTAGCTTTCCCAACTTTAGAAATGTTTGTCTAAAAAATAAGCATCCTTGTACAGAAATAATATTCCTTTTATCTTTATATGGCTGGAGATAGACTATTATTCTTAAATTCCATATGACCACCTCCCCTTGGAATTCTATTATTACTTTGTACTTTCATTTGAAAAATTTGGAAACTTTTGGTTCAGGGTTGTATCCTTTCTCTATTACCTATTCAATCTGTACATTGAGCAAACTATTCGAGAAGCTGGACTTTATGAAGAAGAATGTGGCATCAGGATTGGAGGGAAAAATAACTTGCATTATACAGATGATACAACCTTGCTTGCTGAAAGATAGGAAGACTTGAGGAGCTTGCTGCAGAAGGTCAAGGACTACAGCCTTCAATATGGATTGCAGCTCAACATAAAGAAAACAAAAATTATCATCACTGGCCGTATTAAAGGCAATATCATGATAGATGGAGAAGAGATTGAAACTGTTGATTAATTCATCTTATTTGGAGCCACTTCGAGGATGTCAGTGAATCCATCTTACTTGGATCCATATGGTACCAGCAGTCAGGAGATCAGGAGACGTATTGCATTCAGAAAGTCTGCAATCTTTGAAAGCAATAATTTTAGTTTAAGGACTAAAATATGCCTTATTCAACCTCTGGTCTTTTCAACCACTTGCTATGCTACTGACAGCTAGACAGTGAATAAGGATGACAGAAGAATAACTGATGCCTTTGAAGTGTGGTGTTGGAGTACTGAATATCTCATGGACTTCCAAAAGAACAAATAAATGTCTTAGAAAGTGCAGTCAGAATGCTCCTTAGAGGCAAAGATGATAAAACTTTGTCTCAAATACTTTGAGCAAGTTTCTAGGACAGGCTATTCCTTGGAGAAGGACATCATGCTTGGAAAGGTGGAGGGACAGCAAAAGCGGTAGACCTTCAACCACGTGGATTGATACAGTGACTGCAGTCATGGGCTCAACTGCATAGGAGATTTTAAGGATGGCATAGGATAGGACAGGGTTCAGATCTGTTGTTCATAGGGTCATTATGAGTTGTGCTTGACTTGACAGCATCTAACAACAATTTTCATTGAAAATTATAATTACCAGGGAGCTCCGGTGGTATAGTGTCAAGAAGCTGTGCTGCAATCCTGAAGCTATACGTTTCAAATCCACCAGCTACTCCGCAGAAGCCTGAGCAATCTCCTCCTTTGTGACTAACTGCCTTTGAAAATCCACTGGAGGGTCAAGCTTGATAGTACACAAGAGAACAGAGTGTTGTCATTACTTGTACTTGATGAATTCCAAGTGATGCTTTGGGAAGTTTCCAGATTTATTCAGAAAGACTTGTACGTGTGGTGGGCATTTTTAGATGGGTACATTTGAGATTTATACCAATGACCCCAGTCTTTGCAGCATTGATTCTTCTAGACATTGAAATTATAGACATGGATCCTACTTTGGATTTTACCATTCATTGTACGATCTCTGGAAAATTACTTAATCTGCTTGCCTTTAAACATTAAGGTAAAATGTATGTTTTATTGAATATAGGGCAAAATGGGGATAGTAGACTAAGGTGTGTCTAATTTAGGCCATTGTCTTTTCAATCACTTGCTATGCTTCTGAGAGCTGGACAATAAATAAGGCTAACACTACTGAATATCCCACAGACTGTCCAAAACCAGATATGCCTTGGAAAAAGTGTCTTCTTGGAGGCAAAGATATTAAAGCCTCTTCTCCCACGCTTTGGGCATGTTCCTAGGAGAGGCTATTCCTTGGAGAGGGATATCATGCTTGGAAAAGTGGAGGGTCAATGAAAAAGAGGAAAATCTCCAATGAGATGAAGAGATAGTGACTGCAGCAATGCTGAAATATGTCAGACATTGTGAGGTTGGCACAGGACAGGACAGGGTTCAGGCCTGTTGTTCATACTGTTGCTATGAATTGTACTCAACTTGGTGGCCCCTAACAACAAAAGCAATATTTATTTGCAGGGTCATGAAAAAGGATTCCTGTAAATCCCTGGACATGCAGAATGCTTGCTAGCAATGGACACTTTGGAATTAGCTTTATCATAAAAACCTTAATAAAATTTGGTAATATATTTTCATGATTCAACAAACTGAGCATCCACTATGTCCATTTTCTTAACATCTTTGCAAATATCATTATTCCGACTGAAAGGCTTTTTCATCCCACCCTTTGCCTGACCAACTCCTATTTGTTTTTCTATTTAGGTGTTAATATTCCCCAGGATACCCTCCAAAGAACCTCTTTACCTTAGTTTTAGTATTAGGACCTCCTGCAATACTAGCACAGTATAAAGAATACTTCTGTGTGATGACTTGATCCCTTATAGTCTGGGCTCTCTGAAAACAGGGACTATCCCTTTTATCTTTGATCTTGACCTGGGCCAGGGTCATCTGTATCTCAAAGAAAAAATACTAGTAAATGTTTATGGAATATAATGGAGTGGGCATAGCAGAACAAGGAGGCACAGTAATAATGCATGACACAACAGAATTTGCAGAAATTCACTATCACTGTTGGTGGGATTGTAAAACGGTGCAACCCCTGTGGAAAGCGGTATGGTGCTTTCTCAAAAAGTTGTAAATAGAGATACCATTTGACCCAGCAATTCCACTACTGGGAATATATCCCAAAGAGACCATGACTGACATCCAAGCAGATATATGCACACCCATGTTTATCGCAGCTCTGTTCACAATAGCAAGGAGTTGGAAACAACCCAGGTGCCCATCAACAAATGAATGGATAGAGAAGCTGTGGTATAGTCTTACAATGGAATACTATGCTGCATTGAAAAACAAGGAACTCATGAAATATTATTAAAAATGGTTGACTCTGGAGAACATTATGCCGAGTGAAATATCCCAGTCACAAAAGGACAAATATTGCATGGTGCCACTGTTGTAAAAGAGAACTGACCTTGGGGTTGGGGAGAGACTGAG
>NW_006400141.1:1429294-1436727 GCF_000299155.1 Elephantulus edwardii
AAAAAAAAGTGGAAGAGTTTCTAGAGGCATAGCTAGTCATGCAAAAAGAGTTACAGTGAAAAGAAAGAAGTGAGGAAAGGGGGAAATGACTCCTGGAAAGACAGGGGTGAAAGAAGATCTTAGAGTATGCTGCCAGCAGAAAAGGAGAGTAAGGGAATAATTTTTTATCTATTTCCTAGTAATGGCTGTTTTGGTAAATATGTTTTTCTTTTTTTTTAAAGTCCCAAAACTTTATTTAAAATGCTAATTTTAGGACTGCCATAGTAAATGTTCTAATATAGCATCTCTAATTCTTTAAATAATCATACAAAAATAGACATAATTTCTTACTGTACTACTCAGAAAACTTATTCAGGAAGGTTAAATTATAATCCAGGTGTGGCATGTTATTTGTTACCAACTCTCTCACATGTCATATCCAATCCACTGTCCTTCATTTCTCCATGTTGTTGTTGTTTTTGTTAAGTGCCGTTGAGTCGCAGGCGACTCATAGCGACCCTATGAAGGAGAGTCCTCGATGCTTGGGTGCCTTTCATCCTCTCTCCAGGTTCATAGGGTTTCCGGAGACAAGGTATTGTGGAAGTGGATACCACTCCTCCTTCCACGCTTGTTTTAATCAGGGAGCTCCACCCCACTCTCTGTCCGCATTGGGTAGCCAACCATTAACGCATTTGACACATCCGTGTCACAGTGTTCAGCCTCACAGCAGCCACAAGTGGCCACAAAATGGCAACTTGTACACCAGGGCTATATGACCTAGAGGAATGTCTGAACAAAAACAATGAAAGACTGGCCTGAGGGCCGCAGATTAGAAATCACCCACCTTGGTCTTGGTCACATAGTTTTCTCATCACTGGGCCAGCTGATATCTCTCTCTCTTCTTCTCTCTGTTGATGTTATTGTTGTTAAGTGCTGCCTCCTCCCTCCTCTTCTCCTTTTGGGCTTGAAGCCGCTGCTGCCTTCAACCCAAGGCCAAGCATGGCTTCCCTGGCTCCTGGAGGCAGAGTCGCCTTTCTCCAGAGACCACTGCAACACCACAACCCATTTCTCCATACCAGGTCAAAATTACAAACACTGCTTGTTGGACTATTGCAACAGCTGCTAACTTGTTTCCTTCTCTCTCTCATCTTAGACCTATATCCATGCTGCAGACCACCACCTTGTTCTTCCTCGGTCAGTCAAATACATCTCCACTTCATTTCTTTGCATTCCTGTTCTGATTGCACACTTTCCTTTCAAATATCCGTATCTTTTGTCCTCTCATTTAATTAATGGATCTGCTCAAACACCATTTCATCAGAGAGGACCTTCCCTATCACCCTACATAAATAGCACTCGCGTATACTTCTTTTCTCTTGTCATATAAATTTATATGTTTATTTATTTTCTTTTCTCCTATCTAGAACATAGTCTTGTGAAATCAGAGAATGTTTTGCTTGAAGCTTTATCTCTGGTACCTGGATAATTAGGAAAAGGAAAAGAAGTTATTTACTACCACTCTCCCACCTGACCCAGCATTTGACTGTGTGGGACAATGTCCAGGAACTCCTGGGGCACCCTGTGCAGAAGGTGGTGGTCCTGCACAGGTCATCCTCCCCAAACAACACCAATCCATTCGGCTCCACGTTCTGCTTTGGTCTCTAACGGATGTTCTTTGAGCCTCATCCTGTATAGGGTAATGATGAATGTGCAGGGGACCTGCTTCAGGTATCTGTGGTTCCTTGGCCAGCAGCTAGGCTTGTGTGACACTCTCATGACTTTGTAACTGACTGTGGTGTCTTCCCATGTGAGCCATGCCTGGCCAGAGACCCCCACCTCGAACATCCCACTGCTGGAGGCAGCCAAGACTGTTCACTGTTAATTAGTCTTCCTCATTCTGGTTCCCCTTCCTCCCTCCCTCCCAATAAAGCACCTAAGCCCTCAGCAGCTGCTCACTACATACTGTTGCTAGGACATCTGTACTAAAAAAAACCCCAAAAAACACAGTATAGCGACTGCAAAGAAACAAGCTGCCTTGTATATAGAGGAGATATGCTTGAAAAACCAGTAGGTCTATATATGAATATAAAAATTAATGAGGGTTTAGCAAGATTGCTGTATATAGACATCTGCCAACAAATAAGTAAAAATGAACTATAAAAATAGTTTAAAATAGTGTTAAATGTAGGAAATATTAACAAAAGACAACATTTATGGAGAAAATTATAAAATTTTATTGAAAGATATTTAAAAGGCTTAAATAAATGGGAGACCTATACCATGTTCATGGATTAGAAGACTTAATATTATAAAGATGACATAGCTCCCCACATTACTCTAAAATCAAATCTTTTAGAAGTTTTAAATTTTATTTTGCTTTTTGATGTAAAACTTGGAAGTTCAAATGGCTAAGGATAATCAAGACACTCTCATGGAAGAAAAAAATTGGGTAGTGATGTTGATGACGGAGAAGGAATTTACACTCTAATATCAAAACCTCTTTAAAAAGTGTAGTAATCAGGATAGTATAATATTGGCACAAGGCTAGACAACTGACCAGTATGTCAGTTTAGAGCCTATACACACACATACTTAAGAAACTTGTATTATGAAACAGCTAATGTCGTAGATCAATAGTGAAAGCATGAACTTTTTAGTTAAGTAGAGCTAAAACAACTATTTATCCATTTGGAAAAAAATATTAAACTGGCCTTCTATCTCATACTTTTCACAAAAATCAGAGCAGACTAAAGGCAAATATGAAAAACAAAAGTATAAAACTTTACAAGGCAATACAGATGAATATCTTGCTGGCTTCAAGTAGGAAATTATTTCCTCTCCCAAGCAATTTGCATTCAATTTTATAAGATATTTTTTAGAAATAGTCACATTATTCCTATCAGGTCATGGTTGACAACATTTTAAACTTTCAGAAGTCTCTCTGGAAAAAAGTTAGTGTAAAAGTCAACAAAGTCATCTTTTGCTGCTTTGAACAGGAAAAGTTTTCAGAAGAATAGACACAAGAGGCAAGTACGAGCCCATCACAGATCAACTTTGATATGGAATAAACGAACTAAAAGCTGCAGAAATCTCAAATGAATGATTCATGAACTAGAAACAGGATTGTGGATCTTTTGAGGAATACTATCTTATTCTCATCATCAGAAGGTCTGTATTGCCTGAGTATTGTTACCTGACACTGTTGATTTTAGGGGTGTCAAGCCCACATTAAGACTCTTCTTAAAGAAGTCAAGCTGATACTGATGGAAAAGAGATGACAATAAAGTTTTGTCCCTTACACTCTCCAGTTACCCTGTAAAAGGTGACTGTCAGTGTAGCCTAATGTGTGAATGCTATCCTCATGGTAACCAAGAATAACCCATGAAGCCCAGGATACAAAATTCTATTTTCTTCCACTTCAATCTACATTTTGAAATACATTCTATTAGTGGTATTTGCCCTTTCCACAAAAGATAAGAAGGAAGCGTTCAGTATGCTAGATACATAATTTTAAAAAAAAAAGGCTAAACTCAAATTTTATAATTTATAAAACTTAGTTAAACAAAAAATAGTATCCCAAACAGTAGTCATTAGAAGTACAGAGCTATCAAAAACGTATACTTCACTTTGCATCTCCAGTGCCTTCGGCTTTCTGTGCCTGGACTGCAGAGGTATCTCTGTTTTTTGCAGGGTTGGTTCCTTCTTTGCCAGCATCTGCCTTCCCCTTTCGCCCTTTGGGAAGTTTCTCTCCCTTCTTGGCAGGAGCCTTTTTGGGTTTGGGCTCAGGTTTTGGAGGAGCAGGTTTAGCAGACAACCGTGCTGATCTCCTCTGTGGCTCATCTTTCACCTTCACTTTGTCGCCTCTGGCATCCCCTTTGGCCTTTCGCTTAGGCATGGTGGCAGCAGTGCTTGGCAGGTGTCTCTGCTTGTCTGAGGGGCACTTCTGCCTCCCTCAATCTGCTTCAGAAATAGTTTCTTTAAGAAGTAAACAATAAAGGGAAAGATAGTAAATGTAAATATTTGACTGTATTAAAATTACCAAATTTGTGCTATTGGAAAGTAGTGATAATAGAAGATAAACCACAAAATGGGCAAAGATATTCATAACACATATAACTAACAAAGGATTAGAACCACAATATATAAAGAACTCATATGAGATCCATGAGAAAAGGACAAAGTAAAAAATACAGTGAAGAAAATTGTTAAGCAATTCTTAAGAGGCACATGAATAAGCACCTAAAAATATCTTCAATCTGATATAGGAAATGAAGATTAAGACCACAGGAGATAATACTTCATACCCACCAAACTGGTTAACACCCAGTAGCCTCATATGCAGGGCTCAACTGATGTGAAATAATTATCTACACTATTAGTATGTATATGTGTAAATGAGTGCATTTACTTTAGAAAACAAAATTATATTAGCTAAAGCAATTTTACTCCTAGGTGTTGATATAGGAGGATTCTTGTATGTATGAACAAAAGAACACTATGGAAATGTTTATGGTAACATTGTAATTTAAAAAATGGAAATCATTGAGATGCCCTTCAACACTGTTGCTGTTGTCAGGTACCATTGAGTTGAATATGACTCATAGTGACCCTGTGAACAAAAGATGTGAACTCTGTTCTATCCTGTACCATCCTCACACTTCCTGACACACAAGAGCTCATTGCAGCAGTAACTGTGTCAATCTACCTGTGTAGATCGTTTGTCGATGACCTTCCTTTCCTTTACTGACCCTTCACCTTTCCTAGCATCATGTTCCTTTCTAAGGAATAGGCCCCTCCTAGAAATATGCCCTAAGTATGTGAGGCTAAGTCTCATCATTCTTGCCTCCAAAGAGCACTCTGGCTGTACCTTCTCCAAGACGTATCTGTTTGTTCTCTTGGCTGTTCATGGGATGTTCAGTGCTCTTCTCCAACACCACAGCTCAAAGGTATCAATTCTTCTGTCATCCTTATTCACTGTCCAGCTCTCAAATGCACAGCAAGTGATCAGAAAGCCTATGGCCTGAATCAGAAACACCTTAGTTCTCAAAGTGACATAATTTGGCATTACTCCTCAATAACTTGGAGAGGTCCCTAACTGCATATGTTCCCAGTGCAGTGCATCTCCTTTATTTCCTTGCAGTAGGTGCTAAGGGTATTAATTGTGAATCCAAGTAAGATAATTGTTGACAGTTTCAATCTCTTCTCTGTCCATTATAATGTTGCCTATTAGTCCAATTGTAAGAATATGTTTTCTTGACATTGAGATTCAATCCATACCAAAGGCTGCATTCCTTGATCTTCTGTCCTGAGACCATCTTTATACCTTAAGCCAAAAATATCACCTAAAGTCTTAAAGTCAAGATACATTGTTGTTAGGTGCTGTTGAGTCAAGTACAACTCATAGAGACTCTATGAACAAAAGATCTGAACTCTGCACTGTCCTGAACCATCCTCACACTTCCTGACACATAAGAACCCATAGCCCATTGCAGTATTCTCTGTGTCAATCCACCTGGTTGAGGATCTTTCTCTTCTTCGCCGATCCTCCACACTTCCCAGCATCAAGTCCTTCTCCAAGAATAACCCCTCCTAGCAACATGCCCAAAGTACATGAGGCCAAGTCTCATCATTCTTACCTCTGAGGAGCACTCTGGCTGTATCATCTCCAAGATATATCTGTTCTCCTGGCTGTCCATGGGATGTTCAGTACCCTTTTCCAACACTATAGCTCAAAGGTGTCAATTCTTCTTCTGTCATCCTTATTCACTGTCCAGTTCACATATGCATAGCAAGTGATCAGAGAAAGACTATGGCCTGAATCAGACAAACCTTAGTCCTCAAACTGACATCATTACTCCTTAATAATTTGGAGAGGTCCCTAAGGGCAGATTTTATCGGTGTGATGTGTCTCCTTATTTCCTTACTGTTGGTACCAAGGGTGTTAACTGTGGATCCAAGCTATTGACTGTTTCAATTTCATCTCCATCCACCATGACACTGCCTATCGGTCCAGTGATAAGCTCGTTTTAGTTGAGAAGCTCCAGTAGACACTGTCCACCATGGGTGACCATTACCACGTTTGGCACATCACTCTCACAGTGTTCAGTATCACAGCAACCACAGGTTATCTCTGTACAACAATGCACAGACCAGTGCTATACCACCTACAAGAATGATTCATAGGAAAACCATCTGAACCCGGCCTGAGGGCCGCAGATTAAAATCACCCACCTTCAGCTTGATAGTATAACTTTCTGTCCACTAGGCCAACGTAGCTCTCTCTATGTTTTAATTGTTATTGTTGTTAGGTGCCGTCAAGTCGTAGACAACTCATAGCAACCCTATGAATGAAAGGCCTGAGCACTGTTCATACATAGAGTTTCCAGAGGCAAGCCATTTCAGAAGTGGATGCCATTCCTGCTTCCAAGCTTGTTTTAGTCGGGAAGCTCCAGCAAACACTGTCTACCATGGGTAACCATTACCACGTTTGGCACATCAAGCTTAAACATTAAATAGTAAAAAAGTCTGCCTTGAACATTATGTTCATCTGAGAACTATCAATGAAGGGATCAAACTGGCAACAGCAACTTGAAACATAACATAGGAATCTGAGAAATAACTCAAAAATGGGAAGTGAGAATGGTTGGTCAACTCAAAGTATATAATTAATGTCACTGAACTTAAAATGCAGTAAATGTTGTATATGTTTTACTTGGCATATTTTGTTTTTAAAAGATGTTACTGCAGGAGAACATGTATTGATATATTTATATGATATACAAAAGCAAATAATGTTATTTTTGATAAAAATAGTAAAATTAAAGAAAAATAGGAAATAAACATAAAAATTAGTAAGGATTTTTTTTTGAGAAAGGAGGCTGGGAAAGGGGCATGATTGGGGAAGGCATGAGGGTTAGTCCAAGAAAAGGAGAGGAAATGGACATAGTAGGGGTGAGAGGTGGCTACTGTTATTATTCTCTGCATATTATATGTCTGTTCAACAGTCAATGAAAACAACTGAGAATGACAGCCAATCCACACAGACCATCAAAAGTGATTTATTTTGAATTGGGGTATTTAGGACCTGTTCCAATGGCTGGTATTAATGGGCACTATGCAGTTTTTTAAGAAATGTTGAATCAAAACTAGCTACTATCCCTCACACCTCATACTTGAAAATGTTTCCCAGAAGACTGAAGCTCAACATCAAGAAAACAAAGATTCTCATTACTGGGCTGACTGGTA
Source organism: Elephantulus edwardii (assembly GCF_000299155.1). Taxonomy (NCBI): domain Eukaryota; kingdom Metazoa; phylum Chordata; class Mammalia; order Macroscelidea; family Macroscelididae; genus Elephantulus; species Elephantulus edwardii. Next base: position 1,436,519 of record NW_006400141.1, read on the forward strand.
GCATCACGACAGATAGTGAAGGCACAGATTGTTAATGGCTTCAGTTTGCTTGGCTCCACAATCAACACTATTGGTACCAGCAGCCAGGAATTTATCCAAAAACGATTAGAACAGCACATCAGCAGAGAACTGCCGGAAGTCCAGGCTGGGCTTAGAAGGGGTCGTGGTACTAGGGATATTGTAGCCGATGTTAGATGGATCTTAGCTGA
>NW_006400141.1:1439623-1455162 GCF_000299155.1 Elephantulus edwardii
TGATGTACTGTTCCAGTCGTTTTTGGATAATCTTCAGTAGAATCTTGCTTGCATGCGATATCAATTATGTTGTTCTGTAGTTTCCACACTCAGTTGGGTCACCCTTCTTTGGAATGGGAACAAATATAGATCTCTTCAGTCGGTTGGCCAAGTGGATGTCCTCCAAATTTCTTGGCACAGCTTGGTGAGCACATCCTGGGCAGCATCTGTTAGCTGAAATATGTCAATTGGTATACCATCTACTCAGGGGGCCTTATTTTTTGCTATTTCTTTCAAAGCAGCTTGAACTTCTGCCTTCATCACCATAGGCTCTTGCTCAAATGTTATTTCATTAAATTCTTCTGTATTTAGGTTGGCCCTAGAAAGGGTAAAACCAGGCTACTCCTTAGAGGAAAGGATTTTGAAGCTTCATCTGACATAGTTTGGATATATTGGCAAGGAGGAATCCGTTCTTGGAGAAGGATGTCCTGCTTGGGAGGCTGGAGGGACAGCACAAGAGAGGAAAACCCTGGATATAGATTGATTTGGTGACTGTGATAATGGTGATAGGTGTGTCAGATAGTAAGATTGGCACAGGATAGAGCAGGATTAAGGGCTGTTGTACATACAGTTGCTATGAGTTATAAGCTATTCAATGGCACATACAACAACAGTAACATCTACAGATTTGTTTGATTTTGGGTTTTTTTTAAGACAACCATGTCTCAAATTGTTCTGGAAGGTCTTATGTTTGTTTTGCTAGACCTCATTATTAGATATACAGGGAAACAAAATCATCATTGGACAAACATATATGCTATTCACTGGTATGTTGCTAGGCTATCCAGCAGCTCTGGAGGAGGAGAAAGATGAGCAATCTTCTCCAGGGCAATTTATAGCCTCTGAAATCCAGTGGAGGGTCAGTTATGAGTGGTTTCTCACTCCATGGCAAAGAGGTGAACTGAAGCTATCAAAGTAAGCACTGATAGATGGTGCTAAAGCATTGTATTACTTATTCCTTTTCATTTACCTGTTCAACTAGAATTTCTGAAAATTTCTTAGACCTAATCCACTCTATCCCAAAGACTTCTTCCCCTAGGCATTACATGAATTCTGTTCCATTTTTTTCCCTTCTCAAATACATCATTAAAGAAACATTTCAACAATTCTTAAGAGAACAAGAAGTTTTTCCTATATTTTAAAATCTGAATTCTGGCACAAGAAAAGAACCTTTACAATATTGGAGAAGGATGGTAGAAATCATGTAAGTCAACTTTAATTGGGCTAAGAGTAGGCCCAGAAAAAAACTGGGTGGGAGAAGGAGAGCAAAAAAGAGAGACAGATAGAGAGCAAACTGATCTTAATATCAGAAATATTCTATGTCATGGAAATCAATCACTTGTTCTAATATTATGATGGCTTTGTTCACAACTGTTTCCTTAGTATAGTATTAACTGTGGTTCATTTCACTCTCTAAAATATCCAAGTTTGACTAATAAAAGATAAGGCCATTGTAAATATTCTGCATCTATTCATAAAAGGCTTTTTATTGCCAAAGAATTAGGGAAAATTAAAGGGTGAGTTTTTGTTCTAGGAACAACTTCCCTAAAGAATGGATGTTCCATACCATTCTCCTTCCATCTTAGTCCAAAATGTGTTTCTCAGCCCATCTCTTGGTTTGGGAATGCTCACACGGTCTGTTTCCTGACTCAGTCTTCAAGGCAGATCTCTTGCAGTCCACCTCAAGTTGAGGGGCCATGATCGCCACATGTCAAGGGTTGAAACACAGCAAGTGACAATAAGATAAATTTATGGAAAAGAGGTCAATGGCAGGATGCTGTGTCTGAGTATGAAAATGTGGATTTGTTCCTTGAAACTTACCTTTAGAATACTGATCAGAAGACCTGGTGACAGACTCTCCAGAGACCTTACAAATATAAGAGATAAGACACAAATTATGAAAAAGGGCCAGACGGCTAAAAGGTCATTTCTGTGAAGACTAAGGAGGGTTTTGGAGAGATGGTGGCCTCACCACACAACTGCATTAACTTATAAGAGGCTGTTTACTACAATATATCATATAATTAAGAATACTGGTATTATATCACACATGTGAAAAAAATCTTACAAGAAATTTTATAATTTTGCTGGATACAGAGATGAGTTTCAGTGGTATCGTCGTAAGAAATTATGAAGATGCTGAAGTTATTTTTTTGAATATATGAGAAATATTTGTTTAAAGGAGTGTTATTAAAATTTCACTTCCAAGGACAAAATTTTATAAGTAGATAGTAGAACAAATAAACGAATCATACACCTTCACACTGATGCAGAACTTGATTGAAATTTCCTGTTAAAGTTTGCAATTTAACTTTTCATTTAACTTATTTTACATGTCAAAGGGTATCTCTCCTTCAGCAGCTGCAAAATAGCAGTACTATTCTGTCTCTTAGAATTCTTTGGTTAACTATGAAGACTTGAAATTTTTCTTCAGAAAAAGATTCATGAAGCATAAATTAACTGAGCAAAGATTACTTTTTTAAAAGAAAAAGACTAACGGGGGAAAGAGAAAATACTAGTTTTCTTCTGTAACACCCCCCCCCCCCTAATTTTGTATAATTTTGTGTAAGAGGAAGAGATGTGGGTGTGAGTTCACGTGTGAGTTGAACTTTTGGAAATTTTCCAAACTGTAGCAATAACCTAGACAATATACAGATCTCTATCTCTTCCTGTGCCAGTGGGATCTGACTCAAAGGCACACAACAAAAGAAAGAAAGAAAAACAAAACAAAACACCCATATAGATAATATACAGAGCTCTGTCAGAAAAGGAATAATTCAAAGACCTTAGTGAGATGGGACACATCTTGACATAATTTTTAGGACCCACTCATTTCTCAAAATCCTATATTCCACGATTTGGCCACTGTCACAGTGAATCTGTTCCAGGTGTTCATGGGCCAAATTTCATCGCATTCCATAACTAACTTCATCCCCAACAAACCACACACAGGAGCACATTTGAGCAGCCTCCTCCTGCTCCCCTGACCATTTCTGAACTGGATATTTAGATGCTGGTTCCAATTTGGATTCTTCTCCCTAACCTATCCCAGAGTTTGAAGGCCATGTTTTCCCCTCTTATTTAATAAGCCTCTCCTTAGAGAACACCTGAAGCAACATGATCCGAGAGGCTAATCTTTCTAAAACATCTAAGCAAATGACAACCCTAAGGATACATCTAAAGGAAAATTATTTCATTCCATTAACATTAATGAAAACAAAACAAGGTCAAAGCCAAAGGTCAAAAGTCAAAATGTCAGAGGTTAGACGCCAAACCAAAGCCACAGTAGTCCTGATTTTAAACAGGTTTGGCCGTTGACTCAAGCTGTGAGTCAAAATGCAGAATTAAATTAATCTAGTTCTTAATTCTGGGACACCAGCCCTCACTACTCTTTTTTCTTTTTTTTCCGACAGTAAGAGCAGAGGTTAAAGAGAAGGCTGATTCGCCCCGCAGCGTCTTCTCAATGAGGGTTTCTTGGAAGGTGGCAAAGAAGGGCCAAACCTGAACAACTGCGTGCTACGACGATCTCCTTCAGGACACAAGCCCTGCCGACCAGATCTTTGAAAATCCTCTTCTCAAGTCTCTTTTTTATGCTTTTCACCAGTGGGTCACCCTTGTTAGGCCTACAACCTCTGTGACCCCACCTACCGGATCCTGTCTCTCCGGGATTCGCAATTGGAGACTAGTCACTGCATTACTTGGGGTTGGCAAGGCCGGCCTGTCGAAGGCCACCGTACCTAATCGGGGCCAGAGCCACATTGCATCAAATAAGTATGGTATTTGCAGAGCTGAGAGACATCCTCTCGGTTTTCTGGGGGAGGTCACTAAGTCCCCAGAACCGTGAGGCGCTTACCGAGTCTTGCGGCCTCTGAAGGGCACGGGGATTCAGGGAGCGGCGCTGGTCGCTCGGACCATGCTCAGGCGGAGGCGACTGAGGCGCCGGCGCCACGCAGAGACCCGCACCGCTGTAGACAGGAAGGCGAGGCAAGGGGAGGATGCGCTTCCGGGGCTGCGGGAGGCCCGACGCGCCTGTAGGCCCGGAGAGATTGCTTTCCCCTTATGAGAAGAGTGTTTATGACTGGAGACCCGGGCGGCGCTACCTTAGCGCCTGCGCCCGAGGAAGCCGGACAGACAGAGCAGGGCCGTATTTCTGAAGGTGTGAATTTTAAGATAAATTAGCTAATTAATTAACTTAAAAAACAAAAAAGAAAAATAACTCTGAAGAGATAAAGCTTCTTGGGACAAAACTACTGTATTTGTTTCCGCCCGGTTTCGAACCGGGGACCTTTCGCGTGTGAGGCGAACGTGATAACCACTACACTACGGAAACTCGACGAACTACGACTTTCTATTTCTTGTTCTCGCTCTCAATCTTGACACCATTGGTTGTCCCAGTTAATGTGCGTCACGTCGATCTACGCATGCGTCAACGTAAAGACACCAATGAGAAGTACAAATCACGGTCTATCCATCCAAGCCTTTTCTTTTTTTTCTCCCCGCTTTTTACATTAAAGGTACTTCAAAGTAATCCTTCAGTTAGAATAGGCAGGTGAAACCGGGGAGATGGGTATGGTAGGCTTTTGTGTGCACTCGTATGATTGTATGCGGAGTTTGCCCTGAAAGGAATTTTTCCCAGTTGTGGCCAAAAGCCAGTGCTTGTGCGTTGTAGAAAACTTGTAGGAAAACTTTATGTGCAATCTTTTCATGGACTTCTGTGTCCTTGGGGAAGGGCAAAATGTGAAGAAAAGACACTACACCAACCGAGCCAGCCAGGAGTCGAACCTGGAATCTTCTGATCCGTAGTCAGACGCGTTATCCATTGCGCCACTGGCCCCGGATGTAAGTGCTTTGGCGGCGGACATCTCTTGATCAGAAATCAGGCGGCGGCACCAGCTTTTGTAATTTCTGTGCTTGATATGGAAAGCTATCGTTGTATTTCCACAATTGATTTAGGCCAGCAGGATGTCTGTCCTATGGCAACCGCTTCTCTAGCTCGAGTTTCAGTGTCTGTACTCCTTGCCCCTCCTTCTGGTCTCTGCTGACGGAAAAATGGGAGTGGGAGGCTAGCAAGGCATTCTCTGTCCCAACCAAGTCATCTCTCCATGAATGCATGCTTACTTATTGGTTTCATTGAAATGCTGGCAGTCCAAGGTTGTTTTCTTCCACGTTTGGTGCCTACCGATTTCCAACCTCTGTTGGCCTTTGGTTGAAAGACCCCAAACTTGGCAACTGTTAGCATGAGTGTAAGAACTCGCCTAAAGTTTTCAGTGTTATTAGCAGAAGACTGAAGAACTTTAAAAATAAGAGATGGGAGGAGAGGGGGAACTACTGCACAACGTAGACGACTTGCGAAGACTTAGACCAAAAACGATCTTGGGTCCTAAAACATTTAGCTTGCTGTGGCGTATTGGATGTTACAAAAGAAGGCCCAAATATCTCAACAAGAAATAAAATATCCAGGACTCCAACATTGTCCAAGACAAAGGAGTTCTTCAAGATCAGAAAGAAGCTGTCAGGTAATCGTCTCGGACCACTTTTAAGAAGCAGCTTAGAGGTTTCTTGCGCGTGGCTGACTTCTACAACATCTAGATTCCAGGCTTTGGACTCCTAGTAGATGCGTAATATGAAGCCCTGTGAAGGGAAAAACTAGAGGCTTTTCCACCAAGTGAGACTCACAGTTGATGCTGCCCTAAGGTTACTAGAACGTCAGAAACCCTAGAAACTTGTGTGCATTAAAGGCGAGGGATATTAGCTCCAGGGGTCCTTAGCTGCCTCTCCTTCCCTCAGTGCCGTTGCCATCAAATGTGACATCTTGCAGGAAGTTGAAAAGTTTACCTTGAGACAGGGTGACTGTGCACTTTTTACACAGCCTCTCTCTCCGCTTTTAGAACCCAAAGGGGTTGATCCGAGCCAGGAGGATAGGGAAATACAAGCAATCTTCCTGGATAACCTGGATTTAAGTATAAAAGCACTTTTGACACTCAAGGCTGCTATGTTGTTTCCGACCTCAGAGGTGAGTGTGGATATCCAATATACAATGTGTGGAGATAATGGAAAATGTCTCCTCCAGCCAGACCAACCTGTCTGACATTCCTGACCTGGAGATTTACACACATGCCAGCAGCTTCATGTCTGGTGGGTGACAAAAGTCCTGATATGCTGTGCTCATCAAGAAGTCTAATAAGGACAAGTAATGCATAAGCCCATTAAAATAGAATGATAACTAGTAACATGTATGAGAACTCAAAGGGGTGGGGAGGGGTAGGAAGTGGAGGGGTGAAGCTAGGTAGGAGTGAAACCAGAGTTGCAGTTTGGTGGGGGGAGTAAAGGGGAGAAGTAAATAGGAAGGATCTGGTTGAAAAGACAGGTTAATGATGGACAAGGTCCAATGGTGATTAATTTTATAAAACATAATGCATGAGAATGATTGTATGGAACACAATGTAAATGAAGAATAGTGTGAGACATAATGTATACAAACTTTGTAAGCAAATCAATAAGAAAAAATAAAATTAAAAAAATAATTTATAGAGGCATGTCTGGCAAAAAAGGTTCTCTGGGCAAAAGAAAGTGAGATCTGATGCGTATAGACTGAACAGGTCTGGAGATAGGATGCAACCCTGACAAACACATTTCCCTGATTTTAAAACATGCAGTATTCCCTTGTTCTGTATATGCCTGAGTTTTACTTCTTGGTCTAGGACTTTCCACATTGTCTGGGATTCTTATTCTCTTCAGTGCTAGCCATGATTTGTTAGGATCCACAGGGTCAAATGCCTTTTCATAGTCAATAAAACATTGGCTTTTTCTGCTTTCAGCCAAGATCCTTTTGACATTGGCAATGATACCTCCTTTTGACAGCCTCAACTGTATTCAGCTTGAATTTTTGACAATTCTTTGTCTATGTACTGTTCCAACTGTTTTTGAATAATCTTCAGCACGGTTTTATTTGCATGTGGTATTAATTGTATTGTTTAATAATTTCAACATTCTGCTGGATCAACTTTTTTGGGAATGGGAACAAATATGGGTCTCTTCCAGTTATTTAGCCAGCAAGCTGTCTGTCAAATTTTTTGGCATAGTATAGTGTGCACATCCAAGCATGCATCTGTTTGTTGAACCATATCCACTGGTATTCCATCAGTTCCTGGCACATTATTTTTCGCCAATGCCTTCAGTGCATTTTAAACTGCTTCCTTTGTTACTATTAGTTCTGCATCATATTTCTCTTTCTGAAATGTTTCAATGTCTACCAATTCTTTTTAGCACAGTGACTGTGTATTATTTCCACCTTTTCTTTGGTGTTTCGTGCATTATTTAAGATTCCCCCCTCCCCCCCCCACACACGGGATTCTTCAGTATTGCAACTCAAGGTTCTAGTATGTCCTTCAGTTCTTTCATCTACAGAAACGCTGAGCAAGTTCTTTGATTTTCTAACTCCAGCTTTTCACACATTTGTTTATAATACTTTATTTTATCTTTTTTAGCTGCCCTTTGGAATTTTCTGTCCATCTCTTTTCTTTTGTGGGATAACATCAAGGATATTACCTGTGAAGAGAGCAAAATTCTATTACAAAGAGAGAGGAAGAAAAAGAAATCCAAAATTGATGTTAGAAAGACTTTGAAAATTGTACTAGAACTGATTGTTGTAGAATGTAGAGCGGCCAAGAGAAAGGGCTAAAATAAAAGACAAACACAGAAATTAAAAGACATAAGAATAGAAGTGGTCTTAATTCCCCAAATGTTGAGTGTCTAGTGGGTTTTCATACTCAGTACATCAGTCACGCAGGAGGAGAGTGAACATCTTTATCCTGCAGAGCACTAAGCCTTAGGGATGGTAGCACAGCTCCTTATCAGAGGTCTCGGGAGCTCCATTTCCCTAACTAGACAATCACCTTCAATCTCTGATGCCAAGGATCTATAACAAACAAAGGAATGGAACAATCAATAAACGAATCAGCTTGGGTGGAGGCTAAGCCCAGAAGGAATGAGCAGGTCCTTGAATATAATACTGGGTCTCACCCTGTCTGATGGCACTCACTATGGCCAAGACACCAGTCAACAACTGAGATTCTTGTTCTCTTCAGTGCTAGCCATGATTTGTTAGGATTCATATGGTCAAATGTCTTTTCTTTTTTTTAAGGTTTTTTTTCCTTTTTTTTTTAAAAAAAAATTTATTCATTTCAATGAAAATTTGCAGACTTTGGATTTCCATGTATTCATTGTTGCACTGTTCTCCCCTCCCAACCCTCCCCCCTAGTACACTACCCTTTTGGCAAAGTAAAAGAAAAATTCTTTCATTGTTTTACAATCCCTCCCCTAGGCCCACTCCACTATGCAGCCTTTGCTCTGGACTCCTGTCATAACAAAAATACCTAATCACACATCCCTTTTACACAGTTTTCTCCCTCATATGTTTCAATGCAGTATACATTATTTATCCCATCTTTCTCAGTCTCTCCCCAACCCCGATGTCAGTCCTGTTTTACAACAGTGACACTATGCAGTATCTGTCCTTTTGTGACTGAGATATTTCACTCAGCAAAACATCCTCCAGGATCACCCATTTTGAATAATATTGCATGAGTTCCTTGTTTTTCAATGCAGTGTAGTATTGCATTGTGTGAATATCCCACAGCTTCACTATCCATTTGTTTGTTGATGGTCACTTAGATTGTTTCCAACTCTTTGCTATTGTGAACAAAGCCGCGGTAAATATGGGTGTGCATTTATCTGTTTGAGTGGCAGTTATGGTCTCTTTGGGGTATATTCTCAGTAGTGGAATTGCTGGGTCAAATGGTATCTCTATTCGCAACTTTTTGAGAAAGCGCCATACCACCTTCCACAGCACTTGCACCATTCAAATGTCTTTTTATAGTCAATAAAACACAAGTAAATATCTTTCTGGTTTACTATTTACTGGTAAATAAATAGACACCATATACCAAAGGTTGCCAAATACCAGGTGCTAATTTTGTTGCATGGAATAAATGGCATACGTTGCTCCTTCCAGTAGAGCCTAGTGCTTGAGTACTTAGGTACCAATTCACAGTGATGCCTCCAGGTAATGTAAATTCAAGTACTTTTTTTGTTTGCATTGACACAGGTTTGTGGCTGAGTAGAAACTTTCTCTTGCTGAACAAAGCAGGCTCAAGAGGTAAACAATGCTCTTCTTAAAGAAATTATTCCTTGATTTGGGCTATTGATTTCTATTCAAAGTGACAATGGAGAAGCTTTCATAATCCAAATCACTCAGGAAATAATAAATTCCTGGACATCAACTAGACCAAGAGGCAGTTGTGTGAACAGAGCAAGGAAACACTGCATGGTTCAAAATCAAGAAAGGGACATGCAAGGGCTTTATCTTTTTCTCCATACTTATTCAATTTATATACTGAGAAAAAAAATCTGAGAAGAATGTGGCATCACATCAACTACTTGCATTATGCAGATGACATGTCTTTGCTTACTGACAGTGAGGAAGACTTGAAAAGTTTGCTGCAGAGGATCAAAGACTACCAACAGTTGTCAATGTGGATTACATATTAACATCAAGAAAATGGAAATCCTCACCACTGGGCCGATAGAGCATCATCGTAGGTGGAAAAAAGATTGAAGCTGTCAGTGGTTTCTTCTTACTTGGATCCACAATCAACACCATTGGCACCAGCATCACGAAATCAAAAGATGTGTTGCACCAGGAAAATCTGATGTCTGGAACCTCTTCAAAGTGCTGAAGAGCAAAAATATCATTTAAAGACTAGGGTTCATCCGATTTCAGACATAGTCTTTTAGATTATTTGCCATGCATCTGAAGGTTGGACAGTGACTATGACAAAAGAAGACAGAAGAATTAATGTCTTTGAGTTGTGGTGTTTGGAATAGTGTAACAGATATCCCACGGAATGCCAAAAGAACAAACAAGTCTGTCATGGAGAAAGTGCAAACAAGATGTTTCCTGAAGCAAGTATGGTGAAGCTTTGTTTTACATACTTTGGGCATGATAGAGCAAGGTTCAGATCAGTCGTCCATAGGTTCTCTATGAGTCGCAGTAGACTTAACAACACAAACAGCACTAGACACCAACTGGAAACTACATTCAATCTAGAGACACAATTGACTGGAAGAACTGTTAAGGTAAACCCTTAAGAAAAATCTTGGCTAAAATATGCCAAGAGATACATACGACTTGGATACAAGTGATGACTATGACCCTACTTGGAATTTGAGTGATCCCAAACTGGGCTTAAGTTGAATCAATGTATAGGAGAACTTTGCTGAAGAAATCTAGCTTTATAGCCTCAGTAACTACTAAGAGACGTAAGAAAAATTGGGCTTGATTCTTAAGCTCAGTTATAAATGTTATTGACTAGTACATTTCTCCACTGTCTTATGCTGTTTCTGCGCCACACTTCTCTCTACAGGCATCAAGGAGGGGAGCTCTTATAGCTGAAAGTCTGGAAAGATCAACTCCCACACATGAGAGAGATGCCTGTCAGCTGATCAAGATAATTTAGCATAGTTTTACTTCTCCAAGTCTCCACTACTTCATACTCATTCTTAGAAGAGTTGGTTTTTCTCTCTCCAAGTCCAACTTCTTGCCACCTTTGATCAGCAGGAAGTAGTAGTCATAGAGTAGTCACTCAATTTTACAAAACAGAAACTCACAGATAGAAGAAGAGATTGTAACTGACAACAAAGTAATACAAAATGAACCTTTAATTTGAAACCAACTCTTTGTAACACCTTAGGCAGAAGAATTCTTTTGCAGCTAATGGATGTAATAATAGGGGAATAACCTCTCAAGTAATGAGTAGCCATAGTATTTCTTATCACTTTCTATGCATATGAGAGCTGGACAATGAATAAGGATGACAGAAAAAGAATCGACGTCTTTTAGCTGTGGTGTTGGAGAAGAACACAACGAACATCTCACGGATAGCCAACACAACAAACAGATAAGTCTTAGAAAGTGTGCAGCCAGAGTGCTCTTTGGAGGCAAGAATGATGAGACTTAACTTTACATTCTTTGGGCATGTTGCTAGAAGGGACTATTTCTTGGAGAAGGACATGATGCTGGGAAGGGTGGAGGGTTGATGAAGGAGAGAAAAACTCTCAATCAGGTGGATTGAAATGGTAACTGTTGTGTGTCAGGAAGTGTGAGGATGGTGCAAGATAGAGTAGGGTTCAGATCTTTTATTCATAGGGTCGCTGTGAGTCGTACTTGGCTCGACAGCACCTAACAACAACAACTAATATAAAATTAACATTCTATTATATCTTACAGGAAAAAGGCTTTCCCTTAAATTAGCAAATAATGAAGAAGTTACCATATCTCTGGTGGTTCCAATCAGCCTGTGGCCCTGAAGGAGAAAGATGGGCAATCTCCTTCTCTTCGTTGTTGTTGTTATGTGCCATCAAGTCGCCTGCGACTCATAGCAACCCTAGGTACGACAGCCCTAAACCTACTCTATTATATGCCAATCTTATTGTCTCCGACACACCTACCCCCATTACCCCAGTCACTGAATCAATCCATCTCATCAAGGGTCTTCCTCTCCTGTGCTGTCCCTCCACCTGCCCAAGCATTACATCCCTCTGCAAGGATTGATCCTGACTTGCAACATGTCCAAAGTATGTCAGATGAAGCTTCAGAATCCTTACTTCCAGGGAGCAGCCTGGCTTCAACCTTTTTAGGAGGAAGTTGTTTGTTCTAGCAGTCTACGGTATATTCAATACTCTTGTCCAGCACCACAATTCAAAGGCATCAATACTCCTTCTATCATCCCTAGTCATTGTCCAGCTTATTGATGCATAGAAAGTAATTGCAAAGACCATGGCCTATATCAGGTGCACCTTAGTCTCCAGACTGGCATTGTTGCCCTTCAGTGCTTTGGAGAGGTGTCTGCTGTGTCTGACAGCAGACTTTCCCAATGCAATTAATCTTTTAATTTCCTGGCTCCTGGTACAAAGAGTATTGGTTGTAGAGCCAAGTAAACTGAAGCTGTTAACAATCTTAATCTCTTCTCCATCTATCATGATGCTGCCAGTTGGCCTAGTGATGAGAACCACAGCCCAAGGAAAGGGGGCAGAAGGGAGGAGGGTGGGGTACAACTTGTGTGGCAGGAGGTGACCCCGTAACCACACGGGTATGAACAACTACGTTTGCCAGAAGCTGTGGGTCAAAGCTGACACCTTCAAATTTTGGGGTCCAAGGGCCTTTGGCCCTCAAGCCAGGAAGACAGTATTATATACCAAATCTATAGGATATATCAACCTCCCCTGGGAAACTATTGTAGCATAAATGGAGAAGAGGCTCTAAGGCACAAGAAGTCAGTCCTGGAGCAGAAGTTCAAGACTCGTAAACTCAAGAGATACTGACTGCCACAGAAAAAACTGGCAGCAACTTGAGGCATTCAGAATCACAGAAGCCCAGAAAGATTGACATATAGGCCATCACATCAAGGTCTGGATAGAGGAGATAGATGTTGAATAGAGTAGGTTGGAGTTGAAGTCAATACTGGTGGAGCAGGGAAAGGGGTGGGTCAAAATATACCTGCTAAGGACGGGGACAACACGGAATCTATTTGGTTTTTTCTGCTACTGGGAAATATCTTTAATCTGCTCTTCTCTATAAAATGCTTTCTGTCAGATAATGTTCTAAATTGGAGCATTCAAGTTAAGACAAGCTAGGAAGAAGGATTGGACATCCCCTTATGAAATAGCAGGCCTTTGAAAACCTTATGAACCTCCTCTTTACAGCCTCCAAAATCCTACTGGAGAGTAATTTATGAGTTGGTTCCCAATTGATGGCAATGAGTTTGAGTTTTGTTTTGTGTTGTTTTTTTTTTTTAGTTTGTTCTTGGTTCTGAGTAATTAATAAATGTTTCCTTATTAAACTAATGAGAAAAAGATGGCCAATCTCCTCCAATGTGTTTTATATACAGCCTCTGAAAATCCACTGGAGGGGGTCAGCTATGAGTCATTTCTGACTCTACAGCAATGAGTGAGTGAATATCCAACTAAGTCTTTTTTGTTGGCATATCCTTGTCTACTCCTTTAATCAATAGCTAAGAGTTAATTCCCTTAACCCTTTGTCTTTTCCAGTTTGCTCCTGGAATCTATAACTGATGATTACTCCCCCTTAGATTATAACACATGGATGAGGCCAATCTATCTCCAGAACATTGGTAAGATCAGACCAATTAGTCCAGAACAAGATCATCAGTCTGAATATATGGACAAGAGACAATGCTATGAAAAATCTTCTCACATTCCACTGTCCTCTTAACCTATACACGCTTTCCAAGGTCTCAAGGTATGAAGACAAATGGACAACTTTACTGTTTGTAATTCCTATATTTCTTTACATTATTGTCAGTACTTGAGGTCCCAGCAATCGGCAACTTCTGCCTTTGCAGATGTGTGTGGTAGAGCCAGTGTGAGAACTTTTCTGGTCTCACGCGAAGCTGAGAAGAAGAAACGGTTCACATCCAATTTCTAGAAATGACTGCTCAAAGTCTTGCTTTTCTCTTGGGACTTGTCTCTGGCTGGTTAGACAACTTCTACTCTCACTGTTTAGAAAAGCTATGCAATCAGCTGCCAGTGAGAGGGATAAGCCAAACTGTTGGCTCTGTTTTCTGATTGAATGTCTACCACAGTTTGGCCAAAACTCTATTAGATGTGACTATGCCGTTTATAACTGTATTGGTTCTAAGTACACACTGATAATATGATGACTAATCTTACGAGTTGGAAGGAGGAGTGGCACCCACTTCCATAATAGCTTGCATCAGGAAACCCTATGAACCTGGAAAGAGGATGAAAGGCACCCAAGCATCGAGGACTCTTCTTCATAGGGTCGCTATGAGTCGCCTGTGACTCCACGGCACTTAACAACAACAATCTTATGAGACAAATAGATGCTTCTTTTATTGAATCTCAAACTGGGCATTGAGTTCATAGACTCAATCTTTTTATGAAAATAAAAATATCTAACAGCATCTTGGACTTTTTTTGTTCTTTTTTTAAAAATTTAAATTTATTATTAATTTCAGTAAGTTTACAGAGACTTTGGATTTCCATCCATTCATTGTTGCACTGTTCTCCCCTCACAACCCTCCCCCCTAGTACACTATCCTCTTGGAAAAATAAAAGAAAAATTATCTCATTGTTTTACAATCCCTCCCTCCAGGTGCGCTTCACCATGTAGCCTTTGCTCTAGACTCCTGTCATGACAAAAATATCTAATCACATATCCCTTTTAAACCGTTTTCTCCCTCATCTGTTTCAGTGCAGTATACATTATTGAACCCATCTTTCTCAGTCTCTCCCCAACCCCAAGGTCAGTCCTATTTTACAACAGTGGCATCATGCAGGATTTATCCTTTTCTGACTGAGATACTTCACTCAGCATAATGTCCTCCAGAGTCACCATTTTAAATAATATTGTATGAGTTCCTTGTTTTTCAATGCAGCATAGCATTTCATTGTGTGAATATACCAGTTTCTCTATCCATTCGTTTGTTGATGGGCCCTTAGGTTGTTTCCACCTCCTTGCTATTGTGAACAAAGCCACGATAAACATGGGTGTGTAAGCATCTTGGACTTTTTTACTCTTCCCACCTACACCATGCATATTGATTAAATGAATACATGACTCAGTGACCACCTTATAGTATGACAGAAGTCTTTCAAATAGCAATACACCTTAGAAATATTGGAATTTAAAAAAAAAAAAGAAAGAAATATTGGAATGTCAGCTTCAACACCATATCCAGGACAACAGATTTCATATGACCCGGCTAATAATGATTTCAGAATTCCCTTATAAAGTCATTTTCACAACTTGTAAATTCTTAAGAGTTTCACTAATCCCTTTGTTCAAATCATTTTCACCAACAGATTTATTTTAACCTGAATAACCTGGAAATGCTTACAAATACAACACCACCATGATAATAAACAAATTCTTGTGAATGTTCTCAATTTGACAATCAAATTTGATACTTTGGACAAGTTTTGCCATATGAAAGCTTTTCTCCCCTCTGTAGGTGTAGAGGAGAGAGAAGACCTCTCTTTTATCTCGTTCCAAGACTAGGCTTTTAATTATGACGTTTTGGGGGTTTAAGGCTTATTCAGGGATTTCCATCAGTTAATATTAACCAAGAAGCAGGATCAATGGAACTCAATTTTGCAGAAAGAAATGAGTTCAAGGATGACTGAAATTTTCATTTAAATTATGAAATAAATAGCTTGCTTCCTCTAAGAATCAGTTCTCGATCTTGGGGGTCACCGAGAGGGAAGTTGTGTAAATGTTTATTTTTCCCCCTACTTTCTTCTTCGGACACCCCTCCGCTTTACAGCCTCGCAAGGATGGCAGTTTGTCGAAGCAGGTTTCTTTTTTTTTTTTGGTTTTTTTTTTCCTATAATTATATTTTATTAATTTTCATAAACATTTACAGAGATTTTGGGCTTCCACTCATTCATTGTTGCACTAT
>NW_006400141.1:1455262-1458140 GCF_000299155.1 Elephantulus edwardii
TGCATTAGTCTATAGATATCTATGAGGTCAAGTTGGTTTATTGTGTGATTTAATTCTTCAGTATCTCTGTTGAGTTTTTTTCTGGTAGTTCTATCTTTTCTAGAGAGGGGTGTATTGAGGTCTCCCAGCAGATGGAGAAAGGATTGAACCTGCCAATGATTTAGTCTTCCTTGGGTCTATAGTCAACACCCTTGGTACAAGCAGTCAGGAAATTAAGAGACATATTGCATAGGGCAAGTCTGCTGCCAAGCATCTCTCTAAAATGCTGAAGAACAGTGATGTTAGTTTGAAGACGAAGGTGTGCCTGACTCAGATCATAGTCTTCCCAATCACCTGCTAAACACCAGAGAGCTGACAATGATTAAGGATGACAGAAGAAGAATTGATGCCTTTGAATTGTGGTTCTGGAGAAGCGTCTTGAATGTACTGACAAAATTAAAAATAGATGTCTTGGAAAAGGTACAGCCAGAGTGCTTGAAGGCAAAGATGGTGAAACTTCCTCTTTCATACTCTCTGGTGATAATCCTGGTTTTCTTGATATTGAGTTTCTATCACATTGAAGATTGCAGTCCTTGACCTTCAGCAGCAATTTTAGATCATTTTCAGTTTTGTGAAGCAAGATTGTATTATCTACATGATTCAGGTTGTTGATGAGTCTTCCTCCAATTCTGATGCCACATTCTGCCTCATAAATTCCAGCCTCTTGAATGATCTGTTCTGCATATAAATGAAAAGATAAGGAGACAGGACACATCCCTGACTCATTCCTTTCCTCGTTTTGAACCATGCATTGTTTCCTTGCTCTGTTCTGACAACTGCTTCCTGATCCAGATATTCTGGGATTTGCATTCTTCTCAATTTTAGACACAACTTATTAGTAATTAACTTCTAATTATTTGTAATAGGGGCATAATGGCAATTCAGATGCTGTTGAAATTTCATGATAGGTTTCGGTGGAGCATTGGAGGTGAACCATTCTTGCCTTTTAGAAGATTCAGGAATAGTGCCAGAACTACTGAGACTAAGAATTTCTGCTACTCACTGGGGACAGTTTTGGATGTTGGTTCCAGCTGGACAAGAAGACCCAAGGGAGGTTATCAGATAAAACTTCCTCATGGGTGGATTGCATAAGGAGGCTAGAGCTGGAGGGACAGTGGAGGTGAAGGGAAGAAGGAAAGGCATTGGGTTTTTCCAAGAAACCCACAAGCCGGTACATTGGTCAAGTGACCAGGAAGGAAAGCAGGAAAGGCTGGAGTGTTGCAACACATTGATGATTAAAACCCATGTATATTTTTTCTCTGGTTTAGAGAAGAGTTCCTATGATGGTCCTGTCTATTCTGGGTGTGGTGGCAGTAAAATTCCCTTTCAGGATGTACATTACATATTAAACCAACTGCCCGAGGTTTCTAATAATTTTTAAATAATTTGAACTTAAACATTTTTTTTCCAAAAGTGCAATTTAATAATAAATAATTTTGGGCTTTGTTTTATAAATGTTTTTATTTGTTGTGTGCTGTTTTATCAGATCTGACTGGCAGGAGGAGATTGCCCCTCCTTCTCCAGTGGAGCATCTGGTGGATTCGAACCACATGCCTTCGGGAAGTAAGGATAAATGATATTCTCCTCCAGAGGGAACAGTGTGAGGAAGGTGAACATTGGTTCCTGTGAAATGATAGGGTCAGTGTCCCTTTCTGGTTCTACAGGCACAGGTTCTAGGTGTAGGCTACATTGGTTTACGTTTTCATCTCCTGCTGTTACCATACCTAAGTAATTTCCTAAGCCAATAAGTTCAACCTTGCTAATTTCTCTAAATACCTTTCTGAAGCTCCGGCTCTCAGAATAACAATCTGTCTTCCTGGGTTCAGTCACTGGAAGATGTCATGGTTAGATACCAAAAGCATTCTGGTCCTGACTTAGCCACAACACAGTGTGTCTTTAACCAACTCACTTTATTTCTTGTACTCTCAGTTTCTTCATCTCTGAATGGTGGTGCTTGGAGTAGTTGCTGACAATCACTTATTGTCTTAGTTCAATTATGTTTCCATCTCAACTCCTTCTCAGAACAAAATGTCTGTGGTCACGTGACTGTGGTCAGTATATATGGTTCTGATCCTCAACAAGATAGACTGATGCAGTGACTGGAACAATAGGCTGAAGCATATATTAGAGATCATAAGGTGTAGAGAGCCACTTTTGAGGCTCCTGACCTCAGGCCTAAATTGCTTTATACTGCTCACTAAATGCTATTCCATAAAGGGCTGCCTGGCATGTCTAGAAATAAGTTCAGCTCAGAATTTCCACCCAGTCTCAAGGAAACTGCTTGCCACTAGCTCAATCTCTGTAAATTCAATGTCTTAGGGCATGTTCCTCATTCCTGCAGCATACTGATATCTTGAGGCAGGGTTTCCATTGCAACCCAGCGTAAGTAAGATATCCAGGCAAGTTCCTATATAAGCCTGGGAAAACTTTTAATAAAGAGACTTGATCAGGAATCTGTCTTGTCTCCCTTCTTTGTGTCTCTTGTCCCTTCTCAATCTGCATTGGCCCTCCTTAGGTCCACGTTGAAGACCCCGCGGGCCTGGGCAATAAAGATAGTAAAGGATAGAACAAAGTTTTGATGTATTTTTCAAGGAGTCACCCTGAGTTGTAGTCAACTTGATGCAATCTAACGACGATAACATGTGGTTCTGTTTTAAAACCATATAGTAATATTGCCATTGAAATGTGATATTTATACAGCCATTGAGTCAATTTCCATCAGATTTTTGAAACTGTATATAGCCCAGGAGCTGACAGTTACAGTGTGGATGTTGGAGTATTAGTGTGTATAGATAGATAGATAGATATAGATATAGAAATATGTATAGAGATATCTTTA
>NW_006400141.1:1458240-1464449 GCF_000299155.1 Elephantulus edwardii
CCTAGAGTCACAGAGGACTCCACGGCACCTAACAATAACTATTACTACTGCTGCTGAATCTCAGTCAGGCACAGAGACTGATGTTGACCCCTAAAATAAGGTCTTTTCTTTTGGTCTTTATCAACCCTCGATGGTAAATGAATTACACTGCATTCCTACTCTGAAATGTAACTTTCCCCCCTTCTTTTTCTTACTGGGACTACCATATATTCCAGGCATAAGTTTACCCTGAGTAGATTGATATGATTCTTTTCCTCTGACAACGGAGTTGTTCCCTGGTTCTGCTACAAGAGTGATCACCGAGAATTTTGCTGAGCTTGGTTTCAGAAACGGCTGCTCCTGTAAAAACAGGATTTCTCACACTCTTTGGCAGGCTGAAAAAAAGACAGGACTGAAAGGGCTCCCTAGGACGAGAGATTCCCTGAGAAAATATAATTATAGGAAAAAAAAAGAAAAAGAGAAGACAAAGTCACCAGACAGAAATTAAAAGTAACACTATTATGATCCCTGCTCACTCTTTCCTGAAGAATTCCCAAAATGAGGCACTCTCACACTCTGCAGGCAATGTTTTTAGCAAGATCAAAGACCGAAAGATTTATCTCTGACATGAGATGCAGCATAGCATGCACTAAAATGTAAACAAGATGTGATCCCACTGCTTCAAAACAGTGTTTTGCCTTTTTTGCTTTTTATTGTGTTTTGGGTGAAAGTTCATAGAGCAATAATTCACACACATTTTGTTTTGTGACTTTGAGTACAATGTAATAACACTTTTCTCATTTCATCTCTGTGTTTGCAGTTTTTATTCATCCAACGCCACCAAGGAAGAATCTCCAGGAGTTGAACTTGTCCTTTGGATTCGGATCTCTGTGTGAGGAAGTTCCTTGACGTAGGAAGGCCAGGACATATGGGTCTTCAGATGGATGCTAAAGGAAATAAGGACTTTCCTCCACAATTGACAGAGAGGTATCAGGCCTTTCTCTCAAAATGCACCCTGAACTTGACTACTAGCCTTCTAAACTGTAGGGTTGGAACAGAGATTCATAGCTGACCCCCCTACCCCACCCCCATTGGATTTCTGAGGCTGTAAGCCACATTAAAGAACGCTGATATCAGTTTAAAAACTAAAATGTGTGTGTCTCAGGCCATGGCTTTTTAAATCACTTGCTGTGCATTTGAGAATTGGACAATGATTAAGGATGACAGAAGAATCAATGCCTTTGAGTACTGGAGAAGAGTACTTCCAAATTCTATGGACTGTCAAACAACAGACAATTATGTCTTGGAGAAAGTGTAATCATGTTCCATAGAGGTGAAGATGGAGGAACTTTGTCTCACATACTTTGGTCATGTTGTTAATAGAGGCCAGCCCTTGGGAAAAGACATAATATTTGGAAAGGCAGAGGATCACAGAAAAAGAGGAAAACCCTTAAGGAGATGAATTGACATAGTCAATGACTGTAACAAAGGGCTCAAGTATCTGAGATGGCCAGATGGCATAGGATAGGGCATGGTTCAGGGCATTGTTATAGGGTTGCTATGAATCACACTTAACCTCAAATACATCTAACAAAAGACAACAGAAATTGCATGTCATCACTGTAAATTGCCCATCTGTCTTCCTTGGAGTTGCTGGTGGATTCAGAGTGCAAGAGAAGTAGCCTCTGGGCTCGCAGCACAATTCCCTATGGGCTAGGACACTAGTGCTCCCTAAGCTAAAGATATGTATGTGTATGTGCATAAATGGTTATGCAATTCCTACAGCATGCTTCTAAGTTAGATAGATAATTGCCATTGAACTGAACTGAATCTGAATCACGGAGACCTTCTGTACAATGGATGGTTCCTCATCATTCTTATGAGTGTTCATATGTTAATAATCCATTATTATGGCCATTGCGATAATCTACCCCAGTAATTACACGAACTTTTTCAGATCTGTACAGAGCTGGTGTTCTTAGGGTTGCTATGAGTTGTACTCGACTTAATGGCACTTAATAACAAACAACAACATCTCACTAAGGGTGTCCCTCACTCCTGTTGGCCCTTTATGTCACCAAACATGCTGTCCTTCTGTAGTAGCTGGGCCCTCCTGATGATGTATACACTGCGAGCTAGTCAGACAATGTTCTCGTATGATCTAGGAAGATTTGTGATTTTTTCAAAGTTGATCACTAGGAATTTCTTCCTAGTCTGTCTTAGTCTGAAAGGTCTGCTACAACCTGTCCACCATGGGTGGCTCCTGTTAAGTATTTAAAATGCTAATGGCATAGCTTTCAGTATAATAACAAAACATGTCTTTTAAAGACAAAAAGAATTGGAACATTGAAAGCACTGAAGCATTGGAATATTGAAAAGCATTGAAAGAAAAAGCATGGAAGCAAGTCACTTGCCTGCCAGGTCATACAACTCATAATGTGAAGAGTTCAAAGGTTAGTCTAGGAAACTTGAATTGCACAAGACGTGGTGGCTGCTAGCCCTGCAGACACCTCAAAGTACTCTTTTTAGCTCCTTGGGAATTACACCTATCAGCCTTGCAGTCCTTTCTCCTATGTCACCCGGGGCCCAAGTGGGAATTTGAAATTGTATTTTAATTACAATGATCAAGTAGGAAGAAATGGAATGAATATGTAGTCACCTATGAGATAAGGAGAAATTGTTTGCTTTTACTATTGTGATGATAGTCTTTTAAAATCATACTAATTCACTTTTCTTTCAGCTTATCTGTGAATCTTTCTGTGAGTTTTGAAGAATTTAGGGAAAGGATGAAAACAAAATAATATTGAATATTAATGATCATAAAGCAGATTATCCCAATATTCTATCCTGGTTTTAGATTTAATTTCTTTTAAAAAAAATCTAAACCACTGGCTGAGAAATGAAAATAATGGAGAGGGGAAATTTTAATCACCTGAAGTTTTTAAAATTAATTTTTTAATTTTTATTAACTTTACATCAATCAAGGCTTTGCAGTGAATTGCAGAAGGATAATACTCAACATTCAAATTGTGAATTAAAACTAGAAACACGAATTAGTGTTTATAAGTGTAATAGCATAACTGTTAATGTGAAAGACAAGAAGACTAGACATGAAGAAATGAGTTTAGGTATATTTATGGAGGTGTTGCACAACATATACTTCTTACGCATGCCTAAGCAATTTTTCCTGAATCTTCTATTGTGAATTGCAAAATTAGATTGACAGACCCCATGACTAGCAATTCTGCTATTGTATCTGAAAGAAAATCATATTATCTAGGCTCATAATAGGATGTTCATTGTTTTTGTTGTTAAATGCAATAGAGTTGGCTATGATTCATAGCGACTTTAGGAATAATGTATCTGAATTCTATTGTGCCCTTGTGCTATTCTAACCACTCTGACTTGCTTGAGCCCACTGTTAGAGCTCATTGATGTTGTCTTAGTGCTGTTGTTGTGTACCATCAGGTCGAAACAGAACTGTTATTTCTGGTGTTAAACCTCTGGATCCAATCTGGGAGAATAAGCATACTCAGATAATTTACATGCAGAAATTAAAAACAGTTGGACCAGTGTTCACATATCACAAATAAATCCCAAACTGTGATGCTGAACAAATAAAGTAAAAGTGAATATCCTACACTGTACCATTTAGTTAAATTTTAAAAAGCATACTTTCCAACCAGTAATAGGCATTCTACAAAAACATACAGAAATAAAAGGACGCTCTTTCTAATGATTTCATATGGGAAATGGGAGGTATAAAAGAAATTAAGAAATGAAAAAGGACTATATAAATAAATAAAGCAAAAGACAGACCTACATAGATCAGCAACAATAATGAGTCCTTCATTCATTCCAACTCTTTCAAGTTGAAGAAAGAACCAACTAGACAGAAAAAGGACATGAGATTAAAATAATTACGTACTTCTTATATTATGTTTCAGGTGCAATGTTGATTTATTCCAAAACTCGGATAGACTTTTTTAGAGATGAACCTTTCCAAAATGGATGCATACTGAAAGCATGATCATGCTTTATAAACAAGAAAATAACATTTTGTCAGGAGTGGGATTCGAACCCACGCCTCCAGGGGAGACTGCGACCTGAACGCAGCGCCTTAGACCGCTCGGCCATCCTGACTCCACGGGTAAAACGCTTCTTCTACACTTAGTTCTGTGTTTAGCAACAAGTTAATCCCGTCTTCCCCCACCCCCGGTATTTTGTTTGGTTTTTTTTCTTTCTTTCTTTCTTCCTTCCTTCATCAGCTAAAACAACTCCAAATACTGTAATTAAAAGCGAAACTCCAACTTTTCTGACAGTCCCAGATACTGATACTGACTCCAGTGGAAATAAAAAGTACAGCTATTGTGTCTCAGCTACAGAGTGACATATTTGACTCCAAGCTCCTCAAGCGGGCTGAATTTTTATGGACTAGGGCCTAAAGAAGAATCAGGACATTTTCTTCAACTTTGGGCAGAATTCTAGTTAACCTAACTGCATCCAGGTTTAATTGCCCTGCTTAAAATTTATTTGATTTTGCTTAAATATTCGATTTCTCACCGGAGGCTTTAGGATGAGTCTATCTTTGCTAAATTGCTTTCTCCCTTCATTCAGTAAATGGACGCCACCGATGACTGGAGTTTATCTCGGGGCGGTCTTTCTGGGTTGTGACTGACCAAAATTCTGTGTGATTTTTCTGTAGCTTTATTTATCAAACCCGGTGCAGGAGCGTTAGGTCGCGAAGCTTTACTGCAGCTACTTTTCTAAACACACATAAAATTTAGATCAAAGATTTATTAAGAAGTGTTAGCATTCATGATGCTGTGGTCGGCATATCATTGAAAATCGGGTCACATTAAGGGGCTTGAGCTCTAGTGTTCAAACAGAGCTATTGATAGATCGAATTATTCTACCAACCACGGCGAGAAGACATTTTAGACACATCATTTTGGGGCGTTTAATCAGGAATACAATTAATGAAGTGCAATGCGTGCAATGTATTGCAATGCTTTATTTCTTGGTTTATATAGTAGTTCTCAAAGTGTTACCCAGAATCAGCAGCATCTTCATCCCCAGAGAACAAGTTAGAAATAATTCTCAACTCCACCCTAGATTTACTGAAATAAAAACTTGGATGTACTGAGTGAACAATGTTGACAATCTCTCCCCTTGATTTTGATGCAGATTCAAGTTTGAGAACCATGACTTCAAAGTATAATAATTTACTAGCGCGGGTTTTTGTGGTGTGTGTGTGGTTTTTTTTTGTTTGTTTGTTTGTTTGTTTGTTTACATTTTCAAAGTATTTTCATTTTAGTTTAATAAAAAAACAGTTCATGTCAGTTGGAGTTTAGATTGGAATCCCTTTTACGACTGTTATTTTTGGGTTTTTAATTGGTTTTGATCCAATCACTCATACATACTTTGTCTTATAACACCTATTACAACTGTACAACATGGCCTTATCTAAATCTGTACCCTCACTTTCCTTTCATCCTACTCAAGCGTTAGCTAATCTCTGCTCCCTCTTCCCATTCAGCCCTCCACAGCGGTCACCCTCCCTGAACAACTGTTGGTATGTGTGTGTAAACCTTCCCTTTGTTGTTCTTGTTATTGTTCATTAGCCTCTCTTTTTCTCTTCCCTTGCTCATCCCCTCAGCTATATACCTCCTGTTCCAGATTGTTAATTGCAGTACTCATAATACCATTTCAGATTGTCCATTCCCTTCATCTCTCTCTCCTCTCTTTCTTATTTATTGATAGGCAATTAGGCTGCTTCTGTCTCTTCACTGTTGTGAATAATGCTGTAGTAAACATAGATGTTCATACAGCTATTCATGTTGCAGCTCTGATTTCTTTAGGATATATTTCCAGGAGTGAAAGAACAGGATCAAATAGGATTTATATTTTCTTTTCTTTTTTCTTTTTTTTTTTAGGAAAAACAAGACTGCTTTCCACAGTGGGTGTACCATTCTATATTCCCACCAATAGTGCATGGGAGTTTCAATATTTCTGCATTCTCTTCAACAGTTGTTGTTTATTGTCCTGTTGAACTTTGGTATTGATGCTAGGGTGAGATAAGCCTTACCACAAGACCAAAAGTCAACATCATGATTGATGGAGAAAGGATTTTTTTTCTATAATTATATTTTATTAATTTTCATAAACATTTACAGAGATTTTGGGCTTCCACTCATTCATTGTTGCACTATTCTCTCTACCCTCCTCCC
>NW_006400141.1:1472549-1479434 GCF_000299155.1 Elephantulus edwardii
TTTTGTCAGCAGAGTCACTACTTCAATAGCGAATTGATGGTGTTGCTCCATAGGTCTGGGTGGGTAAGCAAGTGTGAGGCTGCTGTGGGCCATGTTGTGATGGCTTTCACCATGGAGCCCTTGACGATGTGCTGCCTGCCACAATATCATATTTCTTTTAAAGCAGTAAGAATGTGATGTTATTAGACAAGTCTGGTGTTCAGACTTCCCCCTAATGGTAAACATTTAGTTTTAATTTGTTGTGATCCTCTACAAAGCTAGCAGGTAGAATGAAAATTTAGTAGAGTTGTCATTTAGTTCCAAAAAGATAAATCTTTTTGGTGTAATAACAGCTATATTGAATATTTCATTGTGGACATAATTTGGGATTTAGAGAATTTGTGGCTTGAAAAATAGGTCTGATTGTGATGATTTCTCAGCAGAAGATGTATCTAGAAGATGGTTTTTCTTACTTTTTGGTCACTGGGAGCAGGGTCAGTTGAATTGCATTCAATGCAGACCCCAAGTGAAGGGACTATTTTTAATCCTGGTTTAAGGCAATAAAGGGTCAATAGGCTTCTCATAGAATCAGAGGTAGGGGTCAACCAGACCCCTTGGTTCTGTCTGAGACAACATTTTCCAACTCAAGGTTTTAAAATTTGATTTTAATTATGAACCATATCAATATTGAAGATATCCTAAATACATTCTCCTCCTGGGAAGCACGTAAGGCCAAATTCATTCATGTCAACTCAACACAACTCCTTGCCCATGAGTCAGAACTGACTCATATAGCTGACCCTCCCATGAGTTTTTAGAGGTTGCAAATTGAACAGAAGATTGTCTAATTTCCCCCTTTAGAGCAGCTGGTGGATTTGAGCCACCAGAGATTTGTGGTATTCCATCTAACAGTATAGCTCTCTATGGACTATGTCATCAGAGGGAGATCCCTTCTTCTGGAAAGCGTATAGTTAATTTGAAGGGCTGGCTTCACTTACCTATACTAGGTGTCTGTTGAGGCCTGGCTAACTTGTAAGGCAAGATTAGCCCTGTATCAAAAGACCATCAAGACTAATTCTATCTTGGCTATAGTATCTGCTTGATAGAAAACAACTCAAGGAAGCAGGGTGTTAAAAAGTAAGCCATACTGCAGCAATTTTAAGCAAGTAGCCATTATATACCAGGTTCAAATGTGCAGACGTTTGAAGGGGAGCAAAACCAAGTTTAACCATTCCTTGAACCCCAAGGCCAAGCAAGGATGTGCAGAATGGTACGTCCTTACCTAAAGATTCTGTTCTGATGGCCTTGCTTGCTAATTGGAAGCCTTGCTAGCAGATGACTAATAAGTCAAAACAAATGCATTGTTGGCCTTGAAGCTAAGTTGTTTTTCTGTTCACTGCAAAAAGAATATAAGACAAGAGTTCTATAATAAAGTTTGCTATTCGCCATCAGGAGTAGCCTCTCTGCCTCTTCATTTAATCCTCGTCCCTTCTCTCGATGAAACTGCTTGATATAGTGAGGCAGGACCCCATTAGGTGTCAGTCACTTTACTGGTGGTAGAAATGGAGTCACCACTCAAACAGAGGCTAAGGATAGCCATTGGCATTGTGGCTTACTTTTTATAAGTAGTGGGCCCTCATAGTCTGTGTTTGCCTGTCATCGAGCCTGGGATAGGTCTTATACTAGAGAAAATGGTGCTGCTTTTGTCAACTGCATTCTCATACTCATAGGTTTATTTTCTGGTTTTGTTTCAGTACTTGTTAGGGTAAAGAAAAGAAGATACAGAGGCTGCTTTCAACAATCAGATGGAATTATTTATTAGGTAAAGACTGGAAGATTTGGCAAATGGAAAAATGACAATGAAAATGGAAAGTGTGAACATGGATAAATTTTCATTTGGTGGGACAAATGCAGGAAAATAGGCAAGGACAAATATGAATAGATGCAATCACATTTCTAGTTGCATATATATGAGAAAATTATGTAGCATTCGGAGCATGTGGAGAAATAGACTATAGGAAACATGAGTAAATGGAGAAAGAATAGACTGTGGTACCACGTGGAAATGGATGGAAGTTGAATCTAACTAACAAGATATTTGAAGAGTTTGGTTGTTGGATGAAGGCTGAGTGGGCAGGAGGCTGACACTGGCTGATAAAGGGGCAATACAGAGGATGATTCCTGGAAATTGCTTAGAAATACTAGATCAGTAGGAAGAGAATGGGCAAATGCATGAAGCTAACAAATTGAGAATAAATTGTTGCCCAGGCAGAGGCAGAGAGGAAAGAAGATTTGAGGAAAAACAATGCAGACAACTTCGAGTTTGGTCCAAAATGTTCTCCTCTAGCACACTTTTGCTCCAGCTCCACTCATCTCATCTATTCTCTATTCCATCTACCCTGTTGCCTAGAGCTGGCAGGCCTTTCTCCTCCATCCCTGCCAGACATGGCATGAAAAATTTGAGATGTAGTCCCCCTAAACTTAAGATTGCATTATTATTTTGATGTTTCCCTCATTCTCTGATCTACTCTGGTGTTCCTGCAAGTTCCTTTGTGGAATTTCAGCCTGGTATCTCTCCTTCCCTTTGGATTTTACACTTGTCTACTTGCGCTATGCTCAATACCAAGATGTTTCTGCTATAAACATATGTCAACCTGACCCTATTTCAATTTCTGAACTGTCTGTTCCAAATCTCACCATGTAGGATCTGGCCTTGACAGATAACACTGGAAGGAGTTTAAGAGTCAATCCCCTACCTCACTTTCAAATATTGGTACAGACACAGATTAGAAATATCTTATACTCCACCCTCTCTAGCAGCAGCTATAGCAGCACAACCTTCCCAAACTTAATTTATCTCTGCCTAACAGGAAGACACAAGGGCTGAGAGAAGTTGACAGTTGAAGCCGCAAGGGTGGTGAGACAGAAAGGTTGGAAAAGAAAGCAAGTGGGTCAGTATAACCCTTAAGGTGCCCCTTGGCTGGGTTGGGAAGGGATCAGTTTAGAATGCAGGGTGTCTGTGTCACCAGAGGCAGATTCTTCTCCCATGGGGGACAGTGGAATGTCCTTAGAAAGTTCCCCAGTTTCAGAAACTACAGTGACTGCTTCAGACCCATTAGTGATTGGGCAAATGGTCAAGGGCTTCTTACCACAGGACCATAGGCAAAAGAATGGCCGGAGGGGGCCAGAGAAAGAGACCTTAGGGAAAGTATAGATGAGGGACCCATCAGACATATTGTAAAAGGAGGTATCTCCTGCTTCATAGTCCAGGAAAATTCCAACCCGGCGGGGGGCTCCTGCCAATGGGAGAGGGGTCCTGAGAGGGGTGAGAGCCCAATATCCATTTCCATACAACTCCACAGCCCAGAATCCATTCTCAGGAGTCATGGGGTCAAACCCTTTCTTCATTACATTCTCCCGACACACTCCAATAGCCCAGTCAGTCCTGTCTCCCACCTCCACCTCCCAGTAATGTCTTCCTGAGGTGAAGACCTCACGACCCAACACACAGGGCCAGGAATCAAATCGTTCTGGATTTTCAGGCAGTTTCTGCCGTGAATCTTCCAGTCGAACAGATTTGGAATCTTCATACAGAAAGAGATGGGGATGGGCTGTGTCTGGATCCAGAGTCACATCAACTAGAGAGAGAGGAATCCAAAGGTCAGTTCAGTGAATGTTAGAGGTAGTGGGACCTATCCCTCTTTCTTCAAAGAAATAGAACACTACTTTAGGAGCTGTTTGGCTTGTTCAACTCTCTCTACCGTCTCCAGTCTCCTTTCCCCGAACGCTTACAGGATGATGTGGGAGCTGACAGTTCTTGGTACTAGATGGAACCCTCTCTGTGAGGGTAGTGCTCTGGCTATTGAGGAGAGTGTTGAGGCCATTGGTTATCACCTTTTCCTTCTCTAGCTTCATCGCTAAAATGGTGCTAGTGTTGTGTTTTCATTTCCAATAATCATGTGATTTTGAATCCCCTAACAAAGGGTCTCAAAGCCCTGGAGAAGTTCAAAGCCACTGACCTGCATGCAATGTAGCCTTTTTCCATTCTGCAATGGAAGAGAGAGAGAGCGTCAATGGCAGGTTATAGATAAGAGAGAGAAAACCTTTGGATGAAACAATGACAAGGAGGCAGAACTTACTGAGTTCTTCCAGGAGTTTCTCTGGAAAACAAACAGAAATATCTCAGTGTCCTACGGAGAATATGAGGGAGGGGGTAAAACTTTGTGGGAAACATACAAAGGAATAGCTGTTTCATTTATGAATGCCCAAGTACTCAAATGTTGTCAATAAGAACAAAGGTTTATTTGTTTAGTTTTCTAAGAAATATGCAGGAAGTTCCTAATAAGATCTTATTAGAGATTTGACTTAAGAGCAGATCTTTAATAAGAAGTGGCTAAAATAAACAGGAACTCAAGGAGGGGGAGGGAAGGGTGAAGGGGTGAGGATGGATAGGGGTGAAACCACAGGGCAGCACAGTTTTCTGGGTAGAGGGAGTGGGGGAAGCAAATGGGAAGGATCCAGGCTATAAGACAGGGTAATGATGGTCAAGGTCCAATGTTTATAAAACATAAAGTATGAGAATGATTGTATGAAACACAATGTCAGTGAAGAATAGTGTGTAACACAAGGTATATAAATTTTGTAAGCAAATCCATTTTAAAAAGTATTTAAAATTCCCATACTGTGAGGAATACACTGTATATGAATTTTGTGTGCAAACCAATAGAAAATAAAAATAAATTTTAAAAG
The DNA here is from genome assembly GCF_000299155.1 of Elephantulus edwardii. Taxonomy (NCBI): domain Eukaryota; kingdom Metazoa; phylum Chordata; class Mammalia; order Macroscelidea; family Macroscelididae; genus Elephantulus; species Elephantulus edwardii. Next base: position 1,477,278 of record NW_006400141.1, read on the forward strand.
TGGGGGAAAAAAAGAAGTGGCTAACAGAAATTTGAATTGAAAGTGGGAATATGGACTGAGGGGCTGAGTAGTAAAGAATTATCAGATTGACTATCTCATTTAGAGTTGGTTCTGACTCTGTGTCTCAAAACCTCATTCTTCATCATATTAAATATTTGTGATTCCTAAGTTTCTTTCAGCTTTTAATCTAGAATCCAGTATTTTCCTGTTGGAATTCATTGTAAAGGACTTTGATCTAACCCTTTGGGATAACATATTTACCTTCTGCTATAGAATCCATTTCAAGTCATGGTAACCTTATAGGGTTTCGAAGGCTGTAAATATTAACAGACTCAGAATGCCTTATCAGACCTTTGGCTGGAGAGAGCACTATGGATAAAGCCTGACCAATACCCTGGGAGCCTGTGACTTACCTTTGGAGCTGAATTCATTTCTCCTCTCTCTGGATCTTTCCCTGTATAATCTCCAAGTGAAAACTATGGACCCAATGGTGAGAAGTCCTAGGAGTATCACAATTACAGCCACAGCTACCATCCAGGAAGTCAGCCTCAGAAAGAAAGGAGCTAAAACAAAATTCCCAAAAAAGGACACTTGTTTAGAAACTCTGAGCAAGCTCAGCTTCCCTCCTGATTCCAAAATGAATTAATAGAAGGAATGGCCTGGGCTTCTCCTAAGTCTATCATGGCAAAAATAGTGACTAAAATGCCACTCTGATTGTCAGAAAGATTTTTCCGTTGGGTAGAAGAGAGAAGGCAAATAAAGGAATAAAAATGTACATGAATTAGTATGGGACAGGGTCTGTGAAATAAAGAAGGTAACTGATCTATTCATGCTATTTTGAGAATTCCTCCTTAACTATCAAAGCAAGGTGGGAACCAAGGGAATTAAGGAAAGTAAATCAGAAAAACAAATGATGCTTCTCTGTGTAATATGCCCTCGCATTGCTATGGACTCATGGTGACCCTTTATCAAGTTTCTGAGGTTGTAAGTCTTAACAAAAGGAAACTACCACACCTTTCTCTTGCAGAGTGGTTAATGGGTTCAAACTGTTGACCTGTTGTTTTGCTGCTCAATTCTTAACTCACTATACCATGAGGCTCTCTATATCTAACATAATGTAAATGAAATAATTACTAAAGAGTAAGGCATAGTTTTTGCCTGCACCAGAGTTGGTAGTTGATGCAGAAACAAGAGTATTTGCTTCTCTGAGTCCCTCAGAAAACTGGCAAGGAGAATTCAAGAGTGGAAAGAGTAAAAATAGAAAAGTTATTTTAGACTTCTCTTTCATTCAAAGAGAGAAGACTCTAGATTAGAAAGGCCCCCAGTAATAAGGTTTCTCTATCTAAGATTTATCTCCAAAAATGGAAAATCTGGGATTTCTATGTAATCTCTATAGAGATCTAGGTAATAGATACTTTACTACTCTAGTGAAGCTGGTGGGCTTCCTCAAACTGGTAGGTAGGAATAAAAGTCAAGAAAGTGAACAGTTCTGTCTATAAGGTCATGGCTGGGCTGGTGGGCCAGGTGGTATGACCCTGAAACCATGTCAATATAGAAATCCAGCATTAATTCCACTAACCTGGTATAGAAATTCCTACTTCCTTCTCCTGGCCAAGAAGGGGGTTCTGGATGCTGCAGGACACATTCTCCAAGGAATTGTCTCTGATAATCAGTGATGCTTCCACAGTAAACAGGCCTTCCTCATCAGGATGGCTGGATTCTGATGTGGATGGAAATTTTTCTCCCTTGGGCGTTCTCCACTGCACCTGGGGCTCTGGGTACCATCCAACTGAGGAGCATTCCAGTCGGATCTCACCACTCCCTTGAACTTCCATATGGATGTGAGGATCAGAGCCCAGAGCTATGGAGACAGAAGTTAGTCTTAAACATTTTTGTGAACATCTTTCTGGGTGTCTATAGGGCTATGTAATTTGAAAAAGAAGGAGAGAATGAAACATATGGGACTTAACAATGGGAGAACCAATGAGGGAGTTTTTCTTTTGCTTTTCAAGGAGAGGAGCAAATGGGGGGGGGAGGGGAGAGGGGTTTGTGCGGGGAGAAGGGTGCAACAATGAATGAATGGAATCCCAAAATCTCTGTAGATGTTCATTGAAATGAAAAATAAACAATCTAAATTTAAAAAAACCCTATTAATAG
>NW_006400141.1:1479534-1480411 GCF_000299155.1 Elephantulus edwardii
TTCATAAACATTTACAGAGATTTTGGGCTTCCACTCATTCATTGTTGCACTATTCTCTCTACCCTCCTCCCAGTTTGTTCTTGTCCAAATGCCACAGTGCTTGTCAAAGCCAGTTCTGATCAATCTTCTTTGTCAGTGTATCCTTTGCCATTCCCTATCACTCCTCCCTGAGAGAGACTTCACCCTGAGTCACAAGGAAAAGGGGACGGCGGAAGCAGGTTTCTTTTGAACGTCTCAGGGCTTCAGGCTCGGGTTTACATTCCCTCTCGTGCGAAAGGGACTCAGTTTTCCTACAGCTACCCAGTTTCTCGCATTTTTTTTGTTTGTTTGTTTGTATGTTTTGAGGCGCTGAGGAGATGACTGGGCGGCGTCCAATTTTTAACAACGATGACAAAAAAATTAAAAAGCACAAGGCAAAAGCAAAATACCATTCCTTTTCCTTGTGAATAAGGAAGCTATACGGCGTGCTGGCTCCGTGGCTTAGCTGGTTAAAGCGCCTGTCTAGTAAACAGGAGATCCTGGGTTCGAATCCCAGCGGGGCCTTTTACGGCTTTCCTTGTTTTTAAATAGAAGCCGAAATTGGCAAAATGTAAGCGTGTAATGGACCCTTAATTTATGGGGTTTCAGCAAAGTGTTTTATATGGATCTGAGACTAGTCTTCTGACTACAAAAGAGCATGAAAACTAAATTTGGGGGTTTTTCCCAGAAGAAATAATTTATGTCTTTCTTGCATGTTTATTCCACGTGTAATAATTTTTTAGAGTCCAAGAGGGACTCACTCAGAATACATCTTCAAGGATATGAACATGTACGGCCAAGCACAATCAATAAGAGTGCATCTAAATTCCAAAATCAATCTCCATAATAGTCTATGTGT
>NW_006400141.1:1482758-1497570 GCF_000299155.1 Elephantulus edwardii
AAACAACCTAAATAAAAAAAAAAAACACAATGGGAGAGACTCAGCTCTATAGACAAACTTTTTTTCTTTTTTCTTTTATACTGATTTATTTACAAAGTTTGAATACATTGCTTTTCACAAAAGATCTCTTCCAGTAAATAGACTTTCTTTTATCTTATCAAAGAAGGATTCTATGTTGGAATCTAGTCACTAGTGCTACACTAAAAGAAAAGACAGGCATTAGAGGTGGCACAGGTGAGTAGGATTTTGACAGATAAGAATGAAGGTACTTCTTAAACTAGTAAGGAAGGTTTGGTAGTCTAGGCTGGGAACTATATATGAGGGAGCTCAGTGGTCAAAACTACTCAGAGAAGGCTTTGAGAAGGAGAGCTAAGGTTGAGTGTTTAAGAATAAACAACGAAGTATCCTGGGCAAAAAGAGGGATTAGATGGAATTAAAAAATTATTTCAACCTCATCTTCCTGCACACAACTATGTCTGAACATAAATAAACTCAAATGCTTCTTACTCTGTTTTCCTAATTCTTTTCTTATAACTGCAAAGAGCAGGAGAAAACACTGAGCTGCTGGGTAGAATCCTTAAACACATTTTCACAACTAGTGATTTAACACCGTTTTCCAAGTTTGTGTCTGTCTGAGAAAATGTGTATTCAATCTCAACGTGTGTAAGAATCAGTTTTATGCTACCAAATATCTAATATTTGAAAAATCAAACTTTCAAGATATTTCTTCCCTAAAACTGAAAGCATGTGGGTTACACATGTCATTGCTGCAGGGGCTCAGATTTCACTCAAGTATTCTTCAAACTTCCTCTTTATTTGCATAGATTTGTGAACAGCAATATATTTGTATATTCTATATTGTAGAGCAATCGAAGACGCAAAGGGGAGTTCGGGTTGCCTAGTCTGTAGGGAGTTGCACTGCCAACCCAAAGGTCCTTTGCATTCACCAGTTGCTCCTCTGGAGAAAGATGAACAATCCTCTCCCATGTGATTTAGAACTTCTGAAAACCTACTAGATAGAGAATCAGCTACAGTCTGTTCAGACTCACTGGCAATTGGTTTGAGTTTTGGTTTTTGCTGTTTTTAAAGGCACCTAAAAGATTAATAAAGAGTAAAACTTAAAAACTCAATACAATTGGGTTGGAACAGACTCAACAGCTGACCCTCCACTGAGCTCCCAAGGTTGTAAATTGCATGAGAGGAGATTGCCTATCTTTCTCCTGCTGTTAAGGATTATAGTTTAGGAAATCCTATGAGGGAGTTCTATTTTGTCACATGGAGTTGTTAGCAGTGAAAAAATGACTATATGGTTCACAAAAACAATGTGGCACAGTGATAAAAAACAAAGTGGCAAGTGTGTAATACTTTTAGATCTGACGAAGAGATTTTTCACAGATAATTAATTTTATCTCATTAGTATTAAAACCTACTAGATAGGTGCTTCCCCAGTTATATATTAGTAAACATGAGTTGGAAAGAGAATGACTTAATGCCATTCACAGTTGCTTTTGTTGTTATGTGCTGTAGAGTTGGTGGAACCAAGTCACAGCTGAGCCTCCAGTGGGTTTTCAGAGGCAGCACATCAAACAGGATGAGATTGCTCAACTTTTGAAATTTCTTGGAGCAGCTGGTGGATTCCACCCAAGTTTCTTTGGATTTGGAGTTCATCTCTTTACCTACTAGGCCCCTACAGTTCCCTATTGTCTGTAGTATTTCACTCTGAATTTTTATTCAAGTGGAAAAAGGATACAACATAAACCTTTTCTGGGTAGATCAAGAAATGTTAACAATCATACCTTATGACCTTGGGAAATCTGTTCTTAGGGATCAATCCATAAAACAGTCTCAACTATGCAACAGAGAGGCTCAACATAGTTATTTTAAAATAATGAAACACTGACACAACCTAAATGCCCTTTTTAAAAACCTGGTCCAAGAAACTCTGGTATACTCCTAAAAGAAGAATGTAACAGCATTTGTATATCCTTTATTCAATTACTAAACCTAGGAAATGCTTATTTAATATTTGAGCAGAAATAGCTCAAGACAAGTAAAGCTGTGCAATAAAGACATCTCTCCATTCTTAACTCAAGCCTTCTTTTTTTGTTTTTTTAACTCAAGCCTTCTTTGCATTCATTTTTCAGTACAGGTCTCTCAACTATGACCAATCTAAAGATTTCGGGGTAACCTGATGATTTCCAAAGTAATTTGATTTACAGGGAAATAGGTACTTACCAGCCACCTTCAGCTGCACCTTCGCCTCTTCATAGCTTTCCTTTTCCCTGAAAAAGCACTGGTATTCTCCATCGTCGGAGGCTCTGACTTTGTGGATCCTCACAGACACTCGCCCCTCGGTGATGTGGTCCTTCACCAGTGTGACTCTTCCTTGATACTCGGGCATTTGCTCTCCATCTTGCTCTTGCCCGTCTCTGTGAACCAGCACTGCAGACGAGACCTTCTTCCGGAACCACCTCAGCTCCATGTGTTCAGCGCTCACGTTTGGGGACAGATGACAGGGCAACTCAGCATCTTCACCCACCAGAGCCAGGATGGGCTCCGGGGGTCCAATTACGTCAAAGTGAGCTGCGCAAAAAACAACCAAAAAACCCGAGCAGAGTCAAGAACAGAGTGTGTGTGCGTGAAAATGGGAGTTGAGGGTTGACATAGGCCAGGCTTCAGAGAAAGGGCAGAGTTCCCCGCACAGGTTCTCTAATTCTTCCAACAGCTCAGGATGTGTGGCATGTTTAGTGGAGGGTAACAGGAGAATCACATGGAGTTGTTTACATGCATGGAGAATTTTCAGCCCAACAAACCAGAGAGAAATAGAAAGGAGGCATACCTGAATCCAGGGTGGGAAGCTGGAGGACGAGGGTGAGTAGACATTTGAGGAGGCAAGAGTTTGGGGAAACTGCCATCTCCAACCTTTCTGGATTGCAAGATACTAGTGTGTGGCCTCTGGAACGTCAGTCTGGAAGATGAATGGGTAGGCATCACAGCACTGGCTCTAGACTCTGTTCTCTGTAGTCTTTTTGCATTTGATATCTCTCCTCTCTGTTTGCCAGTGTGGTTTTTCAGTCCAAACTGCCATCACAACACCTGCCCACCCACAAATTCACGTTTTATTTAAGTACATAACTCTCACTGTTACTGGGTTGGAGATGACTCATAGCTGACCCTCCATTGAGTTTGCAAGGCTGTAAACCTCGTGGGAGGAGGTGGTCGTCTTTCCCCCTTAGAACCACTGGTGGATTAAAACTGCTGAAGAGTATAATCCAGAGCCTTTGGATTGGCAGCACAACTCCCGACCAGTTAGGTCACCCCATAAAACCAGTTAATGGGTTGAATAAACCAACAAATCTTGGAAGGAAGTTGTCTTAAATTTAATCATTTGGTATTTGCTTTTAGCAATGATGATAACAATAAGTGCATAATTGAAGCAATAGAAACAGAGGAAATAAGCTGGAGGGGAAAAGAGAAAATGTTTGGAGATGATAGAACAAGAAAGGGGAGCTGAGGAAAGCTAAAGAGAAGAATAGAGGGTCTAAGGCCAGAAAGAAAGCTCTGGTGGCTTAGTCTGTGGGGAGCCGTACTTGGGAAGCACTACTGTTAACCCAAAGGAGGCAATCCTCTAATGCCTGTGAGGGAGAAAGATGGGCAATCCCCTTCCTTGCAATTTATAGCCTTCAAAAACTGCTGGAGGGTCAGCTATGAGTCAATTTCAAATCTCAGGAAAGCTAAGAGTAAAAGCAGTTACTGACCTGATGGTCTTGGAGGAAAAGGCACCACAGAGCCACTGCTACCAAGTGAGAAAGCTGGTTGTGGTTCCAAGGGCAAATGTTGATGGCCTACAGGAAAAGGAAGGGGGAAGAACTCTCACAAAAGCCTGCCTCCAGGTATCCTGGTGCACTCAGCAGAAACTAAATTTAAAAAAATGTTTTCAGAGAGGTGAGGTGCTTATGAATTTGTGGTCTTTAGCTTAGATATCAAAATATGCATTAACAAGCTGGACTAAATAAAAGGGGATGAAGTGAAAAAAGACGAGGGCCAAGGAAACACTCTGAGATGTGAAGCTTTGGGGCAATTTATTCACCTTTCAGAGTCTTAGTTCTTTTATGCCTCACATGAGAATATCACTAGTATTTGGGAAGATTAAATGAAATTAAGCATGTAAATCCCATAGCACGGACTCAGATGAGGATAATCCATTATTATTTCTGTGGTCTGAATGGAAGTGCAGGGGTCAAGATAGCAGTAGCCTTCAGCTCCCTGTGGACAGTCCCCTTCACTGTTGGTGGAAATCCATGGGCAGTCAAACTTGAAGACAGGCTGAGAATGAACCAGCAATCACTTGTGATTCCTTTTTCAGGACCCCGATGTTGCCTTCTCTCCAAAGTTTACTCAAAGCAACCTGTAAGGCTTATAATCCTTTATTTGGGTTAAATCTCTTACTGCTATGGAAAAAGAATAAAGTATAAAAAAGGTAACACTCATGGGACCACAACTAGTGATGACTTTTGTTCACAATTTTTATGTTTTTACCTCCCATTTTCATTTCATACATTATGAAAGCAGAATTGAGATTAGCTTCAAGTTAAATGTTTACATAACTCAAAACATTGTCAATAAACGATAACATTTATGCTCATATACTGTATATAATCATTTTAAGACTGTGAAATTTTTGAAAACATAAGTCTTTGTCCACATCTATGGGTACTTCTTGACGAACTTTCTGATAAACTCCCAGAAAAATAAACATCAAGTTATAAAGTATGAGCATATTGCCAAAGTTCATACCTGAAAGGCTGAATCTTTCACAATGGATGTATCCTTCTCACTAAAGCCTGACAGTGCTGATTTCCTATGTTTGCTAATGGAATAGCTGAAAATTTATCGACTTAATATTTTACTATATCTTAACAACAAGAAAACAAAAATCTTTATCACTGTTCCAATAGGTAACATGAATAATGTTTTTACTATTGAGTCAGAACCAACCCATAGCTGACCCTCCAGCAGGTTTTCAGAGTGGTTAATCAAAATCACACAGCTGGAGATAGCTCATCCTTCTGCAGAGCAGCTGGTAGCTTCCAACCTCATGACTTTGGGATTGCAGCACAGCTTCTTACCACTAGGCCACCAAAGCTCCCTAACACCATGATAGATGGAAAAAAGATTTAAATTGTCAATGATTTCATTTTACTTGGACCCACAATCTACACTCGGAGAAATAGCAGTTAAGAAGTCAAAAGACATTAGCATTGGGGAAAATTTGCTGTCAAAGACCTCCAAAGTGCTAAAGAGCAATGATGTAGTTTTTTCATACATTTATAGCCTGGATAATGGAGGTAGGTGTGTCAGAAACAATAAGATTGGCACAGGATAGAGCAGGGTTTAGGACTGTTGTACATAGAGTCGCTATGAGTTGCAGGTGACTCAATGGCACATAACAACAACAACAACAAACATAGACATTTATTTTATAACATTAATTATTATCAATTAATACAATGTCTAATTGTCTAATCAACCCTCGTTGTGTATTGCCTTTCCCTTTACCTAACTTGTTGTTATGTGCCATCAAGTCACTTATGACTCATAGCAACCCTATGTAAAACAACTCTGAACCCTGCTCTACCCTGAATTGACTTCATTGTCTCCAACACAACTACCCCCATCACATTGTTCACATTTTCCAAAGACATTCTTTTTGTTAATTCCAGTGGTTAGTCTCAGATTAATTTTTCTTGACTTTTACTTACCATTTGTTCCTTTCTGTTTAAAAATTAGTTTTTATCCTCTAAAAGTAATATCTGAACAATTTTTAGGAAATAAAACAGTACAAAGAACTTTTAAAAACAAACATTGGTCCCATCTGAACTGGTTTCTTATTCTCTAGAAACCCATTTCAGGTGCTTAAATCTAGTATCTAGATACATGTGTCTTATATCAGTAGCATGTTTATATTTTTTGCTGTTTATTTTTAAATATTGCTTCAGTGCCCTGTTATGATGAATGATGCCTTAACTCTCTTATATACCACCACTTTTGCTTGAGTGTTTCTAATACTGTGGATAAATAACTATTTTCAGTGTTAGCCTAAAAGTTGGCTTTTTTGAGCCATTACAGTTAGCCCCCTCTGGTTTCCAGCTACCTTAACTGCAGACACATGGTTTTTCAAATCAGCATGGTCTTGCAAATCAGCAACAACAATAGCTAGAGAATCTCTCCATTGGGGTGTGTGTGAAAACAACACAGATGAGTGGCTGTGTGACTGTGTTTAAGCAACCCATTACATCCAGCCTGGCCCGTTGCTCACTATATTCTACAAAAACCTGGCCTGCATATCTACTGTCATGTGAGTCATTTCCCTGATGGGCCTGAGCCTCTGGAGGATCTTCTAGCAAATTATTGAAGCTATAGGTGATAGTTGGAAGCAGGAGTGGCATCCATTTCCAAAATAACATGCCTCTGGAAACTCTGTGAAGTTTTACAAAAGTCCATAGTTGAAGAGAGGCAACAACATAAGTGATAGAAGAATTGGGGAGCTGAGTCACAGATGGAGCTGTTGATATGGACTTTTATAGTGGTTAAGTATTTGGAAGTACATTGAGCTGAGGCTTCTCATAAGTTGTTATTGTTGATTGTCTTCGAGTCAAGCACAACTCATAGTGACCCTATGAAGGCCTGAAGTCTTTCTATAACTGTGGACATTTACCAAAGTTCATAGAGTTTCCAGGAGGTATGTTGTTTAGGAAGTAGATGCCACTTCTGCTTTCTAAAGTAGTCTGCTTCACATAAGTAGTCTGCTATTAATCCTAGCAGGACAAATTATAAAAACACTATTGTTTTACTAAAACAAGCAACTTGTGTGATTGTATTTATTTTCTTGTACGTTTTTTTAGGGGAAGGATGTTAAGTGGTTCATTTTTCTCCTTTGTTTAGTTTTCTTTATTCTCATTGTATTTTTTTATCTCCGCTAAGAGCTCTTAGTTTTCATAATCAAATGTGATAGCTCATTAGTATTACAATCTCTCCACTGTGTCTCCTACCTCCATTTTTATCAGAGCAGCACTTTTTATTAAGTGAACACATATATAGATAGAGAATAACATTAAAAAACAAAAATAAAACTCATTGCCATTGAGTTAGTTCTGACTCACAGAGCCTTTCCACTGGGTTTCTGAGCCTATAAATCAAAATAGGAGACTGTCCATCTTTCTCAGAGAAGCTGGTAGATTCAAACAGCCCTAGACAAAGCCTTTTGGTTAGTAGTGCAACACCCAACAATCTCTGCCACTAGAATCATATTTGTTTGTTTGTAATTAAAAATAGATTCTGTTGATAATTTTTGAGTGAAACTAATATTCTCCACTCTGAATACTCTGGCCACAGGGTAAGCACTAGAGCATTTTATTTGCTACTTATTCAGAAGGTGGAATAAGTAAGAAACAATTCTTAGCTTTGTGTGAACTCTGAACATACTCTGAATGATAGTTTTGATTCAGAGGTTTTGTTTCTTTGTCATGTGGTCAAAACAACCCAAGATGAGTGACTGGGATGAATAATACTGTGTTCTTTTATGGAATGTTGGTGAACTTCTGTGGCTTATTGAGGTAAATTTTCTTTTTCTTAGGTAACAGCTTTTTGTGTTTTGTTTTTTTTTATCACTCCTATTTTTAATGTTCCAAGTTTGCCGTAGCAGGGCCGGTGCTCCCTGTCAGACTCAGGTTTATAAGTTTTCAATTGGCTGGTGAGTCCAGTAGGGATACTTGGTCTTGTCTAACTTGGTTTCCGGGAAAGCTTTATTCAAGTCCTCAGTGGTCATCTGCTCAAATGGAATGATGTTCCTCATCTTCTCTGGCCGTTTTTCATATTCCTCAATCCTGGTCTTGGAGAGAGACACAAAATCCGCACAACTCTTCATGTCTTCTTTTTCTTCAGCATCTATCAGAGCTGTATACTTATCCTCTGGTACGGGAAACTTCAGGGCATTAAATTTCTTCTCAAAGTTGTCCACTAAGCCAGCTTTGGCCATGTTGGCCTTGTAGTAAGCCCAGTCGATGACTGGCGGTGCCTTGAGCAAAGCAGACAACCTGGAGGTGAGAACCTCATTCCAGGATTTCAGGAAGTTAGCAACAGCCTTCTGGTCGGGTTATGATCTCCCTAAAAGCTATCCAGTCAATGGCTTTCAGAGTAAGTTTTCGCCCAGCCATTGTTAGACCCTGGAGGCCCAGGGCCTCAGCAGCAAGTAGCCTAGTAACAGCATTATTGACATACCGGTATTATTCACATATAACATAACGATACTGATATAACACTAAGTTGTGAACATTGTTGTATGGCAGAGTTTGCATATGTGAAGGACAGGTGGAACAGGAATGAACAGTAGATGATGGTGGATTTCTGTGTGGAAGAGGGGATAGTGGGAGTGGAGGGAAGTTAAATGTGCTCTGGGGAGCAAGAGGCTGAGGGCTGATTGATTGATGACATTGCTGACTCATTTTCCTGGAAATGTTATGAAATGGAGAGTTCTTAGAAGAAAAAAGGTCAGACAAGGAATTTATAGGTACAAATAAAGTGATCCTTGGAAAAAAGCATCATGCTTAGAAAGGTCAGCAAAAGAGAAGACAGCTCTCAAGGAGACAGATTGACACAGTGTCTGTAATAAGGGACTCAAATACTGCAGAGCTAGTAAGGAGACACAGGATAGAACATACAGATTGATAGGATCTGTGTGAATCAGAGTTGACTTGGTGGCACCTGACAACGATCACAACCACAATATAGTGAAGTTGGATTGAGCAAGGCATAGAAACATTCAAGAGTTTCGGTTTGTGTGACCGGAATCTATCCCACTGTCACCTCCAGGCAACATTCCATGCCTGTTCTTCCCAGCTCTGCTCTCTTCCTGTTAACTGGTGGAGCAGATTCCTTCAAAGCTGGGCTGCATCTCTTTCTTGAGGACACATTATGGAAAACATGAAGATGCAGGACTTACACATTTTAGAAAAAATAATTTATTGTTACTTTTCTTTTACTATGATTTATCAGACCTAGTCTTAGCTTCAGTTCCCCTCAAAGTAACCTTTGGGATAAAAATACAAAGATTTTGATGCATATAATTTCTTTGAGACGTGATCCCAGAAAACATTAGAAATACAGAAGTAAGGAAGGAAAGAAAAAGGCCAATAAAGGTGGGTAAATGCCTGAGTTACCTTTGTGGGCATCTGAGTTCAGTCCTGTTGGTAATCCTCAGAAACAATCTGAGGAACTGGAACCTCCATTTCTAATCTCACAATTGTCACCAAAGGTGATCAAGTTGGAGATTTTGTCCATCATATTGCTCTTCATTGGCTGAAGTTCTCCAGACGTGAATTACTATTTATAGACAGGGAGATTCAAGATTCATCAGTGCATAAGGCAACTGTTGAGCGGTGGCCTGGAAGGTGGAAGAGAGAGAAAGAAATAGGAAGAGCAGTCTAAAAGTCAGAGGGTATAAAAGATTTAGAAGGCAACTCTCTTGGTTTAAAGAAAGGAGACATTATGGTAGAAATTCTCAGGTACGTTTGTTGTTTTGTACCATGGAGCCAGAACTGACTCATAGCTGACCCTGCAGTGAGTTTTTGGTGGCAGTAAATCTCACTGGAGATTGACTGTCTTTCTTTCTTTTTTTTTATTGCTAAAACCAGATCTTTTTTTTTTTTACTTTTTTCTTTTTAAATTATTATTAATTTTAATGGAAGTTTACAGAGACTTTGGATTTCCGTTCGTTTGTCTTCTCTTTGAAAAGTAAAGGAAAAATTCTTTCATTGTTATATAATCCCTCCCCCCAGGTCCACTCCAATGTTCAGTCTTCATTCCGGACTCCTGTCATGACAATAATACCTAATCATATATCCCTTTTAAACAGTTCTCTTCTCCTGTTGAGCAAATGATGGGTTTGACCACATACCTTTGAGCTGACAGTGTAATTCCTTATCACTAAATCACCAGCGCTCCCTCCAGGTATCTTTAGAAGAACTTATTTTTAGTCTGTTAATTGCTCTTCTTTCTGGCTATCACTCCTACCCTGCAATCTGAGAGTTCTCCCTAATTATCCACATACATTAATGTACCTTCAGGTGAGTTGGTGAAAAGGAAATGGGCCACTTAATCTTGTGGTCATGTTCCAAGAGATCAATATAGTTTTTTGTTTTTGTTTTTGTTTTTAGAACAATATATCTTTCAAGGAAAATGTTAAGCTCACAACATCATTCTTTTTTCTATTCTCATCAGTAAAATCCTGTCAGCATTTTGTATAAGGGTTCAGGTCTGTTGTTCATAGGGTCACTATGGTTCGTACCCAACTTCAGGGCACCTAATATCAATAAAGTTTTGATATAAGATCCCTGGTAGCACAATGGTTGAATGTTTGAGTGCTAACTGAAGAGTAGGTAGTTAAAATTCACCAGCTATTTTGGGGGGTAAAAGAGAACTGGTGATCTGCTTCAATAAAGATTTTAGCTTAAGAAACTCAATAAGAAAAGTTCTGCTCTCTCTGACGAGGTTATTATGAATCATAAGTGACTCAACAGCACACAACAATAAGGCTTTGAATCTTTGAGAGGTAAGAACCTCTCAGAGTCCTGAGAAGAGTCACTGAACTGTACACAATTGTACTTTTCCTATTATGCAATAATAGAGGCATTATATAGAAGATGTAAAACTTGTGGAGTAATGCAGAAGCCACTTCTCCCCTAAAACTTCCAAGGCCTTTGGAATAAGTTTGTTTGGAACAGAACTAATCCAATTATCATTTGAGTTAAAAGTATGGGAAAGAATGAAAAGTGAGATTCCACTCTTTTTTTGTAACTATTGATGCTATCTTTCTTTTTGTGAATATCTACTGATGAAAAATTATCAGTAAATCTTAAACAAAGAATACACTGTGTTTCAGTTTTTGTTCTTAGAAATATGTAGGAAATTCCTTTTGGCTTTCAATAATACTAGGCAGTTTTGCTGTATCTGATAAACTGGAAAGTAGAAGACATTTAGGGTGGATGGGAGTGAGGACTGGGAAGCTGAGTGAAGACTTGCCTATTAACTGCAAAAGTCCCAATAGTTGAACCAAATTAGATTTATTAATTTATGTTATTGTACCATCATGAAAGTCTGCACATTGTTAGGGAAGTAGGGTGGGTATCAATGACAATATAGGACTTAGGTTTATGTTGGGTGATGTGGGGGAAGCTCAAGGAAGTGGGGATTTTGTCTTGGTGTATGATCAGGAAGTTGGGAACAAACCTGATTGGATATTAGGAGGAAGACAATGGAGTTAAACCTGTAATTGGTAAAGAAGTAGCAGTTACTCAGATTAGCCAGGAAGAGGGGTGTTGTTTATTTTCTGGTTTGGTATGCTTTTGGGTTCTGACCTGATTTTTTTTTTTTTTATCACACACCATCATGATTAAAGACTAAGGTGTGCCCAGCGCATGTCATAGTATTTTATATGTGTGTGTGTGTGTGTGTGTTGTTTTTTGTTTTTTCCCCTTGTTGCGTACCTTACTGGCACAAAAGGAGATTTCCCCTCCTTCTTCAGCAAAGCGTCTGGTGGATTCAAACCATGTGCCTTTGGGACTGCTGCACAGTTTCTTGCCACTAGGCAATCAGAGCTCCCTTCCATGTCATATAGTATGTTAAGTTGCTTCATATGCATGTGAAGTTTGGATAATGACTAAGGAAAACTGAAGAACGCCTTTTAATTAAAATGTTGAAGAAGAATATCCCATGGATTGTCAAAACAACAAATAATCTGTTTTGGAAGTAGTGAAACCAGAGTGCTCCTTACAAACTAGATGGTGAAATTTCATCTCACGTGCTTTGAGCATGTTATCAGGTCTTAGTCTTTGGAATAAACATCATGTTTGCAGAAGTAAAAGGTCAGCAAAAAAGATGAAGACCTTCAACAAGATGGATTGACACAGTGGCTAAAATGAGTCAGAGATGACTGATGGTACCTAACAGCATTAGAATCCTAATAAAAACAAGAAGGCTCAATTAGAAGTCTAGCACCCTCGATGAACTGTGAGTGGGAGCAACTTATTTGAACATTTCATTAGAGGGCACTTGAGTATCTAAAACAGTACCTTTATACATTTCATCGAAGAAAGACAGAAATACCATCTTGGAATTTAGACATTAGAATGTACCCTATAAAAATATTTATATCTGAGGAGTCATTTTATATATGCAGGAGTGTAGAGGGAAGGTGTGAAGAGTCATCTTCCAGCCAGCAGTAACAATAGGACCAATGACTTAGAAACAGATAAATGTTCAAGGTTGAGAGCTCTGAAAATGAGAGAGAGAGTCCCCTGGGTGGAAATACTACTGATAGATTTTGAGCTAGAATACGTGCTGGATCTTGAATGATGATTAAGTAAATTATTATTGTTAGGTACCCTCGAGTTGACTACAAATCATAGTAACCCTTGTCTTATCCCATCATCAAAATATCTGCCATGCTCAAGAACAAAGCTGTAGTTACTTTGTCAATTCATCTTATTGAGGATCTTCCTCTTTTTCTCTGACCCTCTAGCATAATGCCTTTTTCCAAGGACTGGCCCTTCCTCACCACATGCTCAAAGTATGTGAGACTAGGTTTCATCATCCTTGCCTCTAAGGAACACCCTGGTTGTAAATCTTCCTCTGAGAATGATTTGTTTGATCTCTTGGCAGTCTGTGGTATACTCAATTTGATTCTTATTGTTGCTGGTTGCTAAGCAATACTTAGCAATGTTGCTAAATTTGCTGTAACTCATGGTAACCTCATCAGCAATAGGATAAGGCATTATCTAGCACATATAGCAAGCTCACAGAGTTTTTGAAGACCTGATATTTCAGTAGTGGATGGCTAGTACTCCCTTTTAGCATGTCTTGGTCTAGAAATCTGTTGAAACCTGTCCACCATGGGTGACCTTGATGATATTTGAAATACCAGTGGAATAGTTTCCAGTATTATAGCAACATGCACTGTAATTGCCAAATGAAAGATGAGAGTATGCCATATTCATCACTAAACCAGCAGGCAACATTATGATAGATTAAGATTAAAGTTACCAATTATTTTATTTGACTTGGGAGCCACAAACACCACCCATGGTAGCAGCAGTCAAAAAATCAAAAGACATGTTGCATTAGGTACACTGCTGTCAAAGACCTCTTTAACATGCTATAGAACAAGGATGTCGGTTTAAAGACTAAATGTGCCTGACAGAAGTAATGGTATTTTCAGTTTCTTTTTATGCTTTGTTTATTCAAGCCATCAAACCTGTTACTGAGATGGTTTTAAAACAAAATGTATATGAATAAAACATACTGTAAAGATATTATATGAAAAATCAATAAAAATATAAAAATAAATGTAGGTGGGAAAGACTCAAGACCAGACTTTGGTTCTTGAGGATTTAATTTTCTTTAGCTTCAGTCTGAACTTGTGTATGAGTAATTGATAGTCTCTTCCACAATCAGCACCTGGCTTAATTTTCACAGTTGATACTGAACTTCTTTAATGATTCTTTCTACAGATGTAATCAATCTGATTCCTGTGTAGACTCATCAGGTGATATCCATATGTATAGTCACCCTTTGAGTTTCTAATAAAAAGTATTTTCAATGAGCAAATCATTGATTGTAAAATATTCTATCATTCTATCTCCAGACTCATTTCTGTCTCCAAGTATTCTGACAATTGATCCTTCTTCTCTGTTCCCAACTTTGTATTCCAGTCACTCATTATTATGAATGCATCTTGGTTTCATGTTCGATAAATTTCTGACTGCAAAAATTGACAGAAATATATTTCCTCCTCTTTGACTCTGACTCTGGTTTTGGTATATATATTTGAATGATAGTGGTATAACAGGTCTTCCTTGTATGAGAATGGATATTATCCTGCCACTCTTTGAGTGTATTTTAAGATGCATCTACATATGGTTTTTAAAATTATAAATATGACCTGTTTTCCCTCACCTTTTCATTTGCAGCATAATAGATCATATAATTGTCTGATTCAAAGCTTCCTTTGTCAATCTATTTCATTCCACCAATGCCTGTTATTGTTGTTGTTAATGTGCCGTGGATTCGCCTGTGACTCATAGCCACCCTAAGTACAATAGTTCTGAATCTGCCCCATCCTAGGGGAGCTCTGGTGGCCTAGTGGCAAGAAGCTGCAACTACAATCCCAGAGGTGCACGGTTTGAATCCACCAGATGCTCTGCCGGGGAAGGAGGGGCAATCTCCTCCTGTACCAGTCAGATCTGATTTGACGGTACACGCACACAAAATAATAAAATTAAAAAAAAAAAAAAGAATCTGCCCCATCCTAAACCAATCTCATCATCTCTGGAAGACCTAATCTCATTTCTCCAGTCACTGAGTCAATCCATCTCATCCTGGATCTTCCTTTCCGCCCTTCCAAGCATAATGTCCTTCTCCAAGGACTGGTCCCTCCTGGCCATGTGCCCAAAGTATGTCAGATAAAACTTCAAATTCCTTGCCTCCAGGAGCAGCTTGGTTTTACCCTCTCCAGGACAGACTTATTTGTTCTCTTGGCAGTCCAGGGCATGTTCAACACCTTTCTCTAGTACCACAACTCAAAGTCATCGATTCTTCTTCTATTATCCTTAGTAATTGTTGATCTCTCTGACACACAACAAATAATTGTGAATACTATGCCTGGAGAACAACCACTTGGCCAACTGACTGGAAGAGATCTATATTTGTTCCCATTCCAAAGAAAGGTGACCCAACTGAGTGTGGAAACTACAGAACA
>NW_006400141.1:1498740-1500132 GCF_000299155.1 Elephantulus edwardii
GTGACTGGGGTAATCGGGATGGGTGTGTCAGAGGCGGTGCAGTTGGTGCAGGATAGAGCAGGGTTTAGAGCTGTTGTGCATAGGGTCGCTATGAGTCAGAAACGACTCGATGGCACATCACAACAACAACAATGGCCTGTATCAGGTGTACCTTAGTTTCCAGACTGAAATTGTTGCTCTCCAGTACTCTAGGGAAGTGTCTGACAGTAGACTTTTCCAATGCAATTTGTGTTTTGGTTTCCTGACTGCTGGTTCCAAGTGTTTTAATTGTGGAACCAACCAAGCTGAAATTGTTAACAATCTCGACCTCTTCTCCATCTATCATGAAGCTACCAATTGGCTCAGTGGTGAGAATCTTTGTTTTCTTGATGTTGAGCTTCAAAGACCAATGTCTAGTCTGCCAATATCTATACATTCCATTTCTTCCGTAACAATGTACAGTTTTCCTACATTCATTCGCAGAAAGTACCAGAGGAATGTCTGTTTCATTGCCTGTGCAAAGGTATTTGACTGTGTAGACCATGATAAATTGTGGCTAACCTTGAGAAGGATGGGAGTCTCTGAAAATTTGATTATGCTCATGAGGAACATATATTTAGACCAGGAAGTAGAACAGAGCAAGGAAACAATACATGGTTCAAAATCAGGAGAAGAATGTGTCAGGGATGCATCCTATGTCCACACCTTTCCTACCTATATATGGAACAGGTTATTAAGGAAGCTGAACTTTATGTGGAGAAATGTGATGTCCAAATTGCATGAAGACTCATCAACAACTTGTGTTCTGCAGATGACAATCTTGCTTGCCAAAAACTGAGGAGGATTTGAAGTGTTTGCTGAAGAAGGTCAAGGTCTACAGCCTTCAATATGGATTGAAACTCAGCATCAATAAAAACAGATTCTTACCACTGGGACGATTGACATTATGATAGATGGTGAAGAGATTAAGATTGTTAACAGCTTTAGTTTGCTTGGCTCTACAATAAATACCATTGGTGCCCACAGCCAGGAAATCAAGAGATGAATTGCATTGGGAAAGTCTGCTGTCAGGGCTCTCCAGAGTACTAAAGAGCAACAATGTTAAACTGGAGACTAAGGTGCACCTAGGCTATAGTTTTCACAATTACTTTCTTTTTTTTTAGTATAATTTTGTTTATTTCTTTATGACCCAGTATTTTAAAAAAAAAACAAAGAAAATACTGTGTTAACTGATTTCAAGTGGAAGAAAAGGTATCTTGATCAAATGATAGTGATTAACTTTTTGTATTAATCAGATGCTGAAAAGTGTAGAGGAAACATAAAATTTTTTTTTCTATAGTTATATTTTATTAATTTTCATAAACATTTACAGAGATTTTGGGCTTCCACTCATTCATTGTTGCACTATTCTCT